>NW_010418317.1:8620-16660 GCF_000710305.1 Buceros rhinoceros silvestris | reverse complement strand
CATCCCGGGCATCATGGCAGCCAGTCCGGCCAGCAAACTCGTCAAACTTTCAGCCTCTTCCTCAGGTCTTGCTGCTTTGAATTGGCTGCTTGACAAGTGTGTGGTAATTGTGCTTTTACCTGAAGTCATTGCCTAATTTAGCGTTTGTTGGCAGCTTTGCCACTTAGGAGCTAGAGTTGGATGGGAAGCCCACGGCTGTTGGGCTTTCTCTGATGTGGAAGATGGTATCATGCAGCGGGGGAGAATCTCAACTTTCATAAAACATCGGTCACCAATCTTTTTTTTTTTCCTCTTTCTTCCTCTTAAATTAGAATGACTACAATGTAATGCAGAGATACCAGAACCACTTTGATGGTAGAAATCTACCTGCTCCTCTCATGCCTAAGGAAAGATGCGGAGTTCATGGTCCAATGACACTTCCTCACCTGTAATACGGTGCTTTGAACGGCAGCAGAAAGCAATGGGAGGGTCACTTGGGCATGAAGGCTTACTAGGTGATTTCAGGGCAAACTACATTTATGATATTCCAAGCTAAGTGCATATGTGGCCACCAGTTCCAAAACAAACAGCCTGATTTTTAGTCTCACGATTTGAACTATCAGTGTTTCACACACATCTGTGCTGAATGGGGGTGAGGCTGGGATGGGTGAGTGTTGTTTACGTTTTCATTTTAACTACAACAGTGTGGGGTGGTAGAGGAAGAGTCATTCCTCTTCTTGAGAAGTTGGAGATGTTGGTTTTGTGGGGTTAACCAAAACCACAATAACTGTAGCTCTGCCTGCATGTAAGGCTTCTGTGCAAACCTCTGCTAGTTTACCTGATGGCGTGCTGAGTCTTTCATGTATAGGGTGGATCCAGCACTGAAATAAGCCAATGAAAAGGCTGTTGAACGAAGGGTTAGGAGCAGAACCGAGAAATGACATATTCAATCCTTTCTGTGAGCCAGGAAGACCTGTCCAGCCTGCTCACTGCAATTACTAGATTACCAGAAGAACTCAACACCATTTTTAAAAGTCTGCTGCACATCTAACTGCAAACATTAGAACTGACTGTCATTGAACAGAATCAGGCAGTGGCAAAACCCAAGGAATTGTTACTGTTAGGTTGGAGAGTAGAAAAAAGAATCCTTATCCTAAACCCTTCGGAGCAATCACCCCAAAGCCATGATGCACTGTGCAGCAATGCTGTGTTTGGAAAGCATTATTATAAAGCAGGGGGGTTGTGCATGAGTGTGTTTGTGCATGAGTGTGTTTGTGCACTCGTGTATTCATTTCTGGGTTAGCAAATCGAAAAAAAAAATTTTTTTCATTTCTACCTGAATATGGATTTATCTTCCTGCTTTAACACACCTACCACATGATCATTTCAAAACTATTCAACCGGTGATGGTTATGAAGCACTATTAGTAATGACTGTCAACCAGGACACCTTAGTGATGATCTAGGTGTGAGTGGCTCTTTACACTCTCTCATCATGTTTCTTGAAGCTCTAAAGAACATTAGACGAGGTTGTGGAACAGTCCAAACGTTCCTCTGCAGAACAAGCAGGTCATAGTACAGCAAGGATGCTTCTTGTTCTTAGAGCAGGAACAGCAGCGTAGTTCTGTTTTGGTGGTTTGCTTAGTGTGTTCTTCGCAGGTATACATATTAATATTAAATGTGACCAAACCATGTGTCACTGCATATGTGCAGTTTGCTTGTCTTGGTAATCCTATGTAGGATGGTCACTTTCTTGTGACCATTTTAACCATGCTGTTTTATATCCCTCCCAACATTCTTTTCTTTCAAATTCTGTAAGGTGATTCCCTTTGCCAGTCTTTTCCTTTGTTTCTCTTGAAGACTGCTGGTTGTATAACCTGCTGTTTCCTTTTGTTCTGCCTGTGGACTTCAGTTTGTTTTCGCACTTTCTGCAATTGTGAAACTTGAAATTAAGCTAAGATTTTTATATATGCTGAATTAGTTGCATTAGTTCAGAATAATATTTGTTTTAGCAGTAATCATAGTACATATCATAATATTAAGGTAGATTATAGTTTATTGTGGTGTAATATTGTAGTTAGTAAACAGTGCTATCTGGTGTAATTGTTGTATCAATATGACTGTTTCAAGGATCTATCAGTGTTTGTACTGATATGTACTGGCGTATAATTCATCCATTATATATTGCCTAAAGGTGGAACTTTACATAGTTATGTACCAATGTTGGGGATATCCCTGTTCTCTTCTACTGTCCACTGGACTGAGGCCTATTATGCTTGGAGGAAGATCTAACCTCCCAGAGCTATGGCTGTGGAGGCTTATCTCGATGGGTAGGAATCTACGCCAGTCTCTGCAACTGAAGGTAGGTATTTACTTTCTCCAGCTTCTAATAATCATATCTTATTTTTCTTTCTTGATTTGCTATCCAGTAACTCATTTTGCACTTTCAGAGGAAGGGAATCATAGAGAAAGCAAGCAGGAAATGTTTAAGAGAGAAATTTGTTTCCCAGTCAGCAGACATGAGAGTAAGAAATTCCTGGAGACAAAGTCCGAAACTGCTTGCTGCTCCCTGACAGTCAATGTGTATTCCTTATTTTCCAGAGGGAGGGCAGTATGATGCACTAGAATTAGTCATACTCCTATCTCCCTAACCCTAGGCTGTGTTCTGGGGAGCCTTCTCCTGCCTCAACCCCAGGGAACCTAAATGGTCGGTCTGTAGGAGATTTTTGAGTTTTCAAAGACTTTCTCTCCTGCTCCTTACAGCCTGTTCTTGATTTGGTTAAGGATGAGGCTATCTATAACAACATCAATCTTCGCCCTTTGATAAGGGACCCTGATCCCACAGTTCCTTTCTGGATGCCTGTCAGCATCGTGATATCAGATACAGGTTTGGGTTATTGGTGTATGGATGCGTACACGTATGTATTACTCATTAAATGCTGGCAAAGAACCAGATGGAACGTGAGAATAGAGGATGAGTCATCGAGGACAGGAATGAGAATGAGACTTCTGATGCAAGGTGCTGCTGTCGGTGTTGCTAATGCCCCGATCCAGAGGCAGTGTGCTGCACGCACGGAGCGGCTCTGTGCTGGAAGTTCCCTCATTCAGGGAGATGTTGTATCTGCGGGGCTGCTAAAGGGAGGTCCGTTTGTACAGAGGCACCAGAGGTGCGGTGTGAGATCCACTGCACCAGTGAGCTAGCAGCGGTATGTCCTGCAAAACTGTTAAGATAGTAGTAGTAGTACTACTAACAATAACAAAGTGGAAGACTTTCAGGGAGATATGCCATGAATTCCTTACTTTTGCTATGTATTGAGTATGTGTGCTCGTATGCAGGTGTAGGTAAGTCTGAGAGTGCAAATCCAGGCACAAACACTGGAACCATACCTTTTCCCCATTCCAAAGAAGAACACAAATGGGAGCCACACAAACGAGCTTCTTACTCAAGCCTTCTAGTCCTCCAAGGAGTAGCGAGGGCCAGTATGTGTAGGGGTGAACTGAAACCAGCCCTTCCCAGGTTGATTCAGGGGAATCTTCTCATGACTCTCTTCACCCATCCATCCTTCCTTCTCTCCCACGGGTTTCGTGAGAGAGGGGGAAATCCAGCTTTGCAATCAGAACATTGTCAAATTAGTAGTAATTGGCAATTCAATAAATAATCTGCAATAATAGGAACAAGTGCTAGGGGGAGCAGAAGAGCTGTTGGTAGGACACCCGTCTTTAAACAGGAGGTGATGGTGGTGGCTGCTGCAGTGGTTAGTAGAAGTCTTTGAATCTATAAAATGTAGATCTAGAGGCATTTAAGAGAGATATGAATGTATTTTAAAGCATCCTAGGTGACTGACTGTATCTTCTAGAATTCTGTCTAATCCGTTGCGCTTACCTTCAGTTATAACAGGCTGTGTGCTTGTGGAGCACTGGCCTCTCTGGAGGAAGCATCTCAGTGGAACAGATTGTCTCAGAGAGTTATTCACTCTCTAGTCTAATGCAGCTGCTTCTTGGGTGAAATACAAAAGTTTAAGAAACAAGACTTCACAGCAGAGTTTGGGAGGGGCATGAAATGCTGAGATTTTGTATCAGCTGCCCCAGTGAAATCTGGAATAATTCTGTCAGCTGTCAATGGAATTTTGTTGATTTATACCCATGTACAAAATCTAGCCTTAAAAATGTCTCCAATAGAAACTACTTCAAAATGTTAGCAATAATTTGGCCAGAAAATGGAGTCTAAGGCAATTTCTGCTGCGAATACAGTTCACAGATATATTTAAGCCAGCTGCATACACTGGCTTAGGTTCATATATGTATCCCTGGGTTGCACTCACAGGAGAGAGGATAGTATGCGTATAAGCTGTAGTACTACACTGGAAAGTGTTATGGAACCCAAAAGCAGATAGGACAAAACCTTCCTAACCTCATCCCAACATCATGTAAGACTTGCATATACTCACTCAAGAGGCATTCTCCTTTGCTGGTCAGGCTGGTTTTACCACAATGAAGTTATGATAGTAGCAATTTGATTATGGTGCAAGTGGGGCATTATTAAGGATTTAAGTTTCCGGTGGTATAAGTTTATGATTCCATGTGTAGAATTACTCTGATATTACTAGAACTGACAACAGAGAAGACATTTTAATATAAAAATTTTGGCATCACTTGGTTTTTCCTCTTCTTTAGGAAGAATTATTTCTACAGCAGTCCATCAGTTTGCTGCTGAGGGGCTTGGTCGTTGCTGAAGAACAGTACTAGGTCTCTCCACTTGTCTGGAAGTTAATTCTTCACTCTGCCAAGTGCCTTTTCTCTTTCAAATGGCTCTCAATACCATCCATCTTATTCTTCTCTTGCCTTCTGTGTGCTAATATCTGCCTGTTGCTTCAATAATTGCTACCACGTTGATAGTACTTTGTAGATTTGTCTTCATGAGAGTATTTATTCTGTTGCAAAGCACTCTGCATGGCAACAGAGCATTCATTCATTTAATGGATGTATAAGGTATCTCTTTAGTGATGTGCTAAAAGGACAGTGCTGTTCTGAAAGCAAAGCTGCTTCACTCAAACACTGAAGCTGGACAAATATAGGCCAATGTATGGCAAAAGCAAATGTAAAACCCATTAGATAAATCTTCCCTCAATGAAAAGTTTAGTCTGGCAAAGTGAAGGCTGAGAGAAATTCTATAAATACACCAGGACAGGAGGAAAAGGGGGAGGTAAATGCCAGGGAGGAAGAACAACTGCTTAAACTAAAGGCAACACTGGCACAGGAGCAGATGGGTATCATCTATCCAGCAGTAGCTTTAGGCTGGTAATTAGAAGGTTCCTAACCATCAGAGAGAGATTCTGGAGCAGATTCCCAGCAAAATGTGATGCTTTTTGCTGGTTTGGGGTTTTTTTTTCCCCTTTCTTTTTTTCTTGCCGTGAGCCGGGTTTAAGGCTGAACTGGCATGAGCGTTTATGTTGTTTGGTGTACTGGCTGTGTTTGCACATATCCTTCCACCTGTGCCCTTGGTGAGCAGGAGAGAATAGCGTGTAAGTAAACGTCATTGTCTATACAGTATGCGTTCATCTGGAGTGTTTTCATAGCTTTCCATCCTTGGACTGTGGGAGAAGAAGTAGCCAAAAGTTCTCTCATGTGTCCTTGTGGCACAAATGATCAGTCCCAGAACAATGATTCCTCATGTAAAGGCCTGAAAATTAGAGGAGGCAGGAAAACTCACCTAGGGGAGTCTGTCTCTCTACAATGGACTGTGGAGTGGTCCTCCCTAGTGCTGGAGAAGACAGGCCTGGACCAGAATGTCAGATCTAAACAGCTTTGGTTTTGCAGCCTGTCAACTTCTAAGCCCAAGGTCTGTAGCATGAGCCTATCTCCAATGACATCTTATTGAATCTGAATCACTTCTCCTGCTGCTAATGTACAACAGGCAGATGCGTATTCTCACACCCACTGCTCACCTGTGATTCTGTTTTTCTCTTTAGTAATTGTGCAAGTCACCTGATAATTCAGCTAAAAGCCCTTACGAGACATTACATAATGTCCTTGGAGAAACTCTGTCTGCTGTAACATTGGATAGATTATTACGTAAAACATTCTCTCTTTTTCACCGTTGTTTGGTTTTGGGTGGGGAGTCAGGCTGGATTTCCACTTGGCTGAATCTGAAAGGTTTCGGGTTTACACTGGATTGCTCCACTATTTTATTAATCTCTGGAGACTGCTGGAATTGGCCTTACCATCACAAGTGAAATGAGTTTGGCAGGACTCTCGGGAGTCCAGGCAGCACACCTGGCTGTGATCTGAGGAGGCATTCAACTCAAGTGCTAACACTTACTCAAGAAAGCCCCCAGCTCTAATGTGATGATTTAATTAGCATCACTGGACCAGCTCCGTGGGATAAAACCTTCCCTCAGGACTGTGAGCTTTCTATATTCTAGCTTTCACAAGTAATGCTGAAGGGACTGTGCGTTGCTGGTAGTCATGGGCAGGAGAGCTGTGGGCAGCCCTCTGTTGAGCAGGATGAGTACAAAGAGGCAGATCCCAACTTCTACTGAAACCTCTGCCTGTGGTTTCTTTTCCTTGTGTGGCTGTTGAAGGTTTGAGCAAAAGGACTGTCTTGCTTGCTTGTTCACTCTTTTGCTCAAGACCTTCTGGCCCTGCCTGCTCTAACAAATGGCCTGTGGGTAACATTGAGCTCCTGCAGAGGTCTGAAGGAAGGTTAGAATTCAACAAACAGAGCAGTGATGCACACAGCCATTCCTCAGCATCCTGCTGTTATCTACACCTTGAAAAATTCCATCCCCAGCTGCTAGAGTGGAGAACAGCAAGCAGACCTCTCCTAGCAGCTTTCCCCAGCTGAAGCAGCAGCACATGAGTGACCAGGCATTCACGGCCATTGTCATCAGCACATCATTGCATGAGTGCTGGAGGAGCTGGTTTGATTTCTGCAGCTTTCCAGCCCTCATCTGCATTGTTGTACCAGCATCCTGTCCACTGTCCTGCCTGGCATCCAGTGCAGCATGGTTCATCATCTGCCCCAGCATAGAGACCAGGAGCTCGTCAGGGCTGTGGTTCAGGCAGCATTTGTTAAGGGAGTGGATAGGAGAAGGGGGCGTGAGAGCTGTGAGATGATGGCCTGGGCAGAGGACATGCTCCTGAGACCCCCCAGCGGGGTGCCCACACGGCAGGGAAAACTGTGTACCAAAGCTCAGATCAGTAGATCTCATCAAGAACTATTTTTCTTTCTGTCCAGAAGTTCTGAATGGAAATACATTCTCTGAAACACTGGTGCGGGCTCGATATTTCAAAGCAGAATGAAAAATTTTGTTTCAGCTCAAATTATTCACTTTGAACTGAGATTTTGAGAGAACTTTTCCTTCTTGGAAAACTGAGATTAAAGAAAGTTATCAACTGTAGAAGAATTTCAGTTGAGGAATTATCAGAAAGTATGAACTATTGGTTTAAAAAAATTCCCCTATTGAGGGGGAGAAAAAAACCAATTATTTTTAACAGCTGTGTTTTTCAAAGGGAAATTTTTCCAGTCAGAAGAATATCAAACAGCTCTATCAAAGTTGTATTTCCTTCTGCTTGCTCACTTCTCTTTTTTCCCTTATTTGGGACATCCTGTAATAACTGAGAATCTAAAAAGTCTTTTGTCCCTGAAGGTTTGCAAACCTCCTTGATGAACAAGCTTCAGGCTTCTTGTGAAACCTGAATCCAAGGAAGGTTTCCTGGCTTCAGCTTTCAGTCTGATGTTGCACGTGGCTCTGGCTCAGAGGATTGCTGCAGTGTTGGAGCAGGGATGGGAAATCCACTTGTGCAGAGGGAAAAAAGATGGGAAGGGTATGGGCTGCAGTGTGGAAAATTCAGCTGCAGGGCAGCCTCCCTGTCCCTGCTGCTAAACCCTGGGCTGGAGTTATGCTGCAGTTCTCACCAGCTTTGGCAGCTGAGCTGGATTGCTGTGGACCACCTTAAATGTTTTCCATGCCAGCTGAGCACAGAAAGCTGCTGAAATGGGTCTCTGCTGTGTAGTGCGTTCTCCCTTAGTAATGCCCTCATGGTGACTCAGTCCCATTCC
>NW_010418317.1:0-8538 GCF_000710305.1 Buceros rhinoceros silvestris | reverse complement strand
CTGCTTCTTTTAACCCACAGCAGGTCAAGAGTTTAACAAAGTGACTGGGGCTGGGAGCCAAGTCCCCAGAGTTGCAATCTGCAGCCAGCATGCCAGCATCTGGAAAATGTTTGTGACCAATAAAAAATGAATGTGCAGACTCCGCCAAAGCAGCAATCATTTGGCATCTCAAGACCAGATCTTTACAAGATGATTCTTCTGAGGCTTGGAAAGGCTTGCCTTAGTGTTTTCTAATAAAAACAGTTCTGGGCTTGGCCAGTAGTTGGGTGAATAGTGCTACGCGTCGCCACATGGGAGACAGCCAGTCGGGAATGGGAAGACGTTGCTGGAGTCCAGCCTCTCAGGCTGGCTGAGGCTAGATGCCTCACATTGGTGACGCTCTTGCTCCAGCTGGGGACAGAGCACTGTGGGAGCTACAACAGGAGGCATTCAGAGCACACTCTGACCTTGGGCTGGTTTATCTGGTGCCACAGACTCCTGGGGAAGGACACACAGAGGAGCAGAGGGTAGAAAATACCCTGCTGTTAGGTCAGTTTGACAAGAGCTGCCTTGGACTAACCCATGGATAAAGCAGTTTTTAGTATTCAGCAGCCACTTTTCCAGCTGGTGCAGCTTAAACACACCAAGCTGTCTCTGCAGGGTACAGTTACATTCCCACCCTTAGTCAATTCCTGACCGCAAGAAGCCAGTGGGATTGTAAGGCCTTTTCAGGTAGTTGCACTCAGTGTCGGTCCTTCTTCAGTCTTGAAGAGACAAAAGAGAAGAGTTCTGGTGCACTTGCACTTTGGAGTGGTACACACCTGCTAGAAGCATCAAGGGGGAAAGACCAGCATAACATGCAAATGCTGCCATTGATAGTCCTTGCCAGTAGCTAGGTCATACTGCTGTTGTTGAGCACACCCAAGAGTCTTTCCCATTGCTTCCAAGCTGCCTCCCTAAGGAAGTGTTGAACTCAGCACCTTCCTCCTCCTTGCAATGCTGGGTGGGATGGATTTGTCTGAATGGATGTTCCTTCTCTCAGCTGGATTCCTTCCTTTCAGTTGCTTTATCTCTCTTCTCTGGAGTGACAGTGACTGGCAGTCATGTACAAGCCTCTAGGGCTGTTTGAACTCCACCACCAGCACATACTCTGAATTCCACTGGGAGGAAACAAACACAAATGAGTGGAAGCTTAGTCATTGTCTTGCAAGTTGCCAGAGTACTGGAACTAGATGGATGTTGTTCCTAGGTGTTATCCTTCTGGCTAAAGCAGTGCAGCTGGGGTGCAAAAAACCCCATGGCTGAACCCCAGTCTTAACTCTGAAGACAGTAAAAAGAAACTCATGGTTGGTTGTTTGCCTAACTCTAAGCATGATCTGCAGAGGGAGATGCCACCACGGAAGAGGAAGCTGGCATCTAAACTGCAGGTTTAGAGCACAGATACAATCTGGATGCCCCAGTTTCCTGAATTTGTTCTGGCCTTTGAGGGGCATCAAAACTGATGATTGGGAGGATGTTTGGAGGTTAAGGAATCCTCTAAGTGAAGGAATTTTATATTTTACCTTTCAAACTGCTTGAAATGAGGTCCTCTGCAGCTGCCAGGGCTGTGCATTAGCACTGCCATTTTACTAAGTTTGGGTTTGACTTAGCACTATTTGTTGTCACCTGAGTCCTGCCTGCGATAGGAAAGAAGACAGAGTTAGCCAGTGTCAGCTACTGCATGTCAATGTGCCTTTCCGTATCTTCACAGAGGGTAGGATGGTTGACCCAGGGTAGTGATAATCAGCATCCTTTGAAGCGATTTACTGGTCTGGGTCAAGCTACAGTATTGCTAAAATCTCCCCTTGTGTTGGCAAGATTAACAAAAAAATCCCAACCCTCCCCCCAGCACCTATTGATTTGAGTTTGTGTGTCACAGGCAAAATCCCTCCAAAAGAAACCCTGCCAAATCCTCTTTATTTGTGCTGGTTTGGAAACTTTAGATTGGGCAAAGTTGGCTTTAAAAGTTGAGTGACTCTTGGCCAAAACTAGCCTGAATTCAGATCTCAGAATAAAGAGAAATCCAGATGCATGATTAGTTTTTCTTTGGAACATTTCTTAGAACCTCAAAGTTATCGTCACTTAGGCCTGTAGTCAGTTTAAAATCAGTATTTGGGAGGTGACTGGTTCGTGTCAGCCATATTCTCCAGAGGTGCCAATTCTTTTTCCTTTTGTTACTTTTCATGCTTCTTTTTTTTTTTTGTGAGAGGTGCCTTATTAGCCCTAGTAAGAGATTATTTAGAGCTCGCAAAATACGTCCTGTGACTACTCAGCGCTTTCCATGCATCTATGAAAATTGCTTCCACTTCCTCTGGATGGAGACTGGATGAGCACTTTGCTTCTGTCATCCACAGAGCAGTTTACTCGCAGCATTAAAATTGTTTGACTTCCTACAGGTGCTTAGATGTGCTGGACTGGAGTTATGTTAACCCTAGCAGTGGTGCTGCACTGACAGGGCCTGTTGAGCTTCCCAGTGATAAGAAGCTGCTTTGTTAATGCCCCAGCTGCCTGTGGGGTGCTAGGCAGGCAGGTCTGGAGCAGAAGAGCAAGGAGGTAGGTATGGGGCTGTGGCTTGTCCTGGCCAGCTGGGCAGTGCAGCTACCATTGGTTTGGATGCTGCATCTGTAGGATGGCAGCTGGAAGGCTGGAGGTACGGGACAGATGACGGTCTAGATAGCAGTGGGATGCTGAGTGGCTGGCTGGTAATGCAGAACGTGCACCTCGGAAGGTAGCTGCCATGCGTACTGGTGAGCAATAAGCAGATTGTGTGCGCACATCACACAGGGTGATAGGGAGTCATGAATGAAACAGTTCTTCTTGTGATGACCCTAGGGCTGGAAGTCTTTCACCATTTTGATATCGGGGGGGCTTAAGATCATTAACGCTCTTGCACACAACAGACTGCTGTCTGTGTGGTCACAGAATATTCTGCAGTTTATCCTTAAGTATGTTCAAACAAAGGCTGCTGCGTTGTGTATAAGCATTCTCCAGTTGCTGCACCGTTCTACTCTCTCCTCTGCCTCTCTGATAGTGAAGGGTTAAAGCCCCCTTTTCCCATGTGCCTCCGATGAACGGTGAATAGGCAGCTAGGACCTGTTTTCACACTTAACGTCCCTTTCTATAATCCAATCTTCCTCTCCACTCTGGCACAGACCTGGAGGCTCTTCTGCAGCCTGGTATGACAGGTCTGCTGCCATGGGATAAGAAGCAGTAGGTTGATTTACATAATAACATATGCAAATAAGCCAAATCAGGGTCCTTTCAATGAGCTCTGGTTTTAAGGGTACTCTGTCCATGGGCTGAGAGCAAAGCGATTTGAAAGGGTGGTTTTCGTCTCTTGAGCTCTTGTAAAACCCAGCACACCCCCAGAAGACCACTGCTGTTACCCGCCTGTACAGCCCAATGGGCATAAATGATTAATGGTGCAAACCCACCTGATAACCCCTCCCATGCAAATGCACCCTCACCCGCCAGGCCTACATCATCTGTTCCCTCTGCTAGAAGTGTGGTCTGCATCCTTATGCAGGAAATGAAAGAATCGCCATCTCCGAGGAACAAAGAGAATTTGTCTCTTCATCTGGAGGAACATTTAAAAGATGTTAAGAACAGCGACGGCCTCACACCTGTGCCATACCAAATGAGCTCTGGTGGAGACACGTGGGGAGGTCATTTCAATGTGTGCCCTCAAAAAGGCTGCAGAGGATAAATCAGAGTGCGGCAGAGTCTGTCAGCACTCAGAGCAAGGACTCCAGGCGTTTGTGCTGCTACTTGGTTCGGTTTCTCTTAGTCCCGTGTATTACGTCCATCCTGCAGGCAAAAAGGCTGCAGAGGATAAATCAGAGTGCGGCAGAGTCTGTCAGCACTCAGAGCAAGGACTCCAGGCGTTTGTGCTGCTACTTGGTTCGGTTTCTCTTAGTCCCGTGTATTACGTCCATCCTGCAGGAATTCTGCCAGCCTGGTGTGGCCTTCAGGAAAGCTCCCAAAGCACCGAGAGAGAATGGTGTGAGCCATTCACAACAAATTCATTGATCGGTTCAGTGATCTTGTTTCCAGCAGTGACCCTTGTAGGGGTTCCCAAGGAAAACTCCAAAACGAATGAGGTACCTGTTAAGGCAGTACCTGTTCTTGACTTGTGAGGATAGGACAGGTACCAGCAGCATTGCACATTTTTGCCTGACTGATGGAGTGCTCTAAAGATCTAATGAACAAATGATTGAAAGATTCTCTCTTTAATAAAATTTCTTTAATCCGTTAAAAAAACACAAAATTAGTAAGCTCTTCAGATCTCTCTTGCAACAGTGGACTAGAGGTAAATTTGATTTGTTAATTAAACATTGAATGGGAAATATTGACCTTTTGTCGATTTTAAGTGCTTTGCCTTTGGAATTCCACTGACTTTAAAGGAATGCGTATCTCACTGTGCTGTTTTGCCTGAGTGATCAACTTTTGCTTGAACATACATGCAACTTTCATACATGGAACTTTCCAATTTGCTGTAAAGCTTTAATGAGGGAAAATATGGCCAAGTATCCTAGCTAAATGCCAGAGATTAAGAAGAAGAAAAGATTTTGATCTAAGCAGCCTCATCATGGTGGAGTTTATAGCTACAGACTCTAGGCTGCCCTAGGGTGCAGTGGCCCTTGTCATACCCTGCTACTCAGGGGCTGGCAGAGTTCTGAAAATAGCTGCTGCCACATCCGCTATGCCAAGGGCAGGAAGAGGGAATGAATTAATGCCAAATGGATTGCTTTGGTGGTGTTAATAGACTCCCTCTGCCATGTAGTTAAGACACCTCTGCAGCCTCTACTCCTGGAGCAATACAAAGTTGCCATAGATAGCATCAGAGCTGGTTCATTAGGAGCCGGTAAGCTCTTCCTGCCTGACTCTGCCTTCCTTGCACGCTGCCTTGCACCCAGCAGGTCTCTTGGTTCTTCCAAATTGGTATCTACTGCAGAGGACTAACAGCATCACCTGCACTAGAAGCAAAGATCTCGTGGTTCTTCTAGAATTAGTTAGTACTGAAGAGAAATACACTCTGCATTCTTGAGAGTGCTGCTGACACAGCACTGAAGCTGGATCCATCTTTTGCAACTCTTAACACTCATACAGCAGCAGTGTTGAGGGTATCGTGTTTTCTCTGAGTCCTTCGCCCAAAGTGAAGCTCAACACAGTGTTACTGCTAGGAACAGGGCTACTGTTAGCACTTGATCTGAGTTCATGCTCTGACGTGCAAGAGATAAGGCTGCACTACTGAGCTGTGTTTGCATTTGTGTAGCATTCTGCAACACCAGTGCACAGTGGGTAGCACTAGTTACGTTAGGCAGCGCTCTGCTTGAATTAGCGCATCACAGACAAGAAACAAATACAGTCTCTTCTTGGCTGGGAGTGTGTAAACTCAGGTGCTCACTCCTGGCACCACTGCTTTTCTTCAGTGAGCCTGTTAGGAGCGAGTCAGGAAGAGTAGGGGATTAAAGGAGGACTGGCGGCATTTTTCCTTGAAAGGTGAGCTTTGGAAAGCTAAGGTGAGTTGCATGTCAGGCAAAAGCTGGGTGCACCTGACAGCCTTTCCTGTGGTCTCATGGAGAGTCTAGGTCTGGAAGGCTGGGGCTACAGCATCTTTAAAAGTGCTCATCACATCATTTGATTCTGTATTTTGCTTCTACAGTCAGTAAGGATGTCTTTGCCACCTCTTGATCCTTATGCCAGTGATAAGCCTGACGTGCATTGCAGGTGTCACCCAGCATCGTGTTTCTCAGTTCTGATAGAATCCAGTCTGGGTGGGATGGGTGGCACACTGATCAGCTCTGCACTGACTTGCAGAAGTATTTGCTGTAGCAGAGAATCTTGCAAGTGTAAGTGAGTGTATTTGTAGGGAGGCAGATGTAAACCACATTTGTCCTGTGTTTCTGGCAAAGAGAGAGCGTGAAATATTTGTGACCCGAGTCATTGGCTTTCCTGCCATTTGTATAAAAATTTCCAGATGTGATTGTTGATGCCTCACCTGGGACCAATTAAAGAAAGAAGGAATATCCAGAACCAACTGTGTTCGTGTGGATATGTGACTTGTTTGTGTGTGTGCGTGTGTGCATCTCAGCTGAAACGTGTGTTTTAAAATAAAGCAGAATTTCAGTTCAAAGAACTTGTGTTCTCTCCTTCCAGGGCTTTCCTTTTGTCTAGATTGTCCTTTCCTCCTTGGATTGTCCCTGTCCCACAAACCAGGGTCAGTTTGGATTTCTCAGACGCCTTCTCTCCTCATATTCGTCCTCACACTTTTTCTGTTATGCCTCCTGATAGCTGCTTGTTGGTTTACCTTGATTGCAGTGCTCTTCCATGCAGGCATAGTAAGTTTCCTGGAGCAGAAGGTTCCCGAATACTATAAACTTCTAGAAAGAGAGCATGAAATCCCTAGTAATACATCAGTGACTGACCAAAACACTGTTCAGAACAGCGTTTGGACTGCTCACCACCAAGTGAGCCCTGCTTTCTGGTCTGCCTCCTGCTCTCACTTTTCTCACCTAGTACTTCACCGGTCAGTCTGCAAGGGGAGAGCTAGGAGTTGAATCTCGAGGCACAGTCTTATGTGGTACCAGCAGACTATGTCCAGAAAAGCTTTCTCCTGATCACCTTTTTCGTCTCCAGTTTCTTCACTCTACTAATGACTGGAAGCTCCTCTCTCTCTTGAGTCTTTTGTGATGAGTTTCTCTGTATGTTTTCTGTCCCTCCCCGTAGTTCTCCCTGAGTGTATTTATCAAGCTACCTCACTGCTTTAGTCATACTCTGCTGGAAAGCAAATCTTAAGTTATCCAATCTTCTTCCCTTCTTTTATTGTTGTTTCTGCAAGGGGAGGACAAACAAACACCGCCGTAACATCTGGTGCCTTTCAGGAACCCTAAACTCATGGCCAGAATGAGCATGTGGAAGGACGGGCAGGATGGCAGTCCAGCTAGACTGCAAAAGCTAGGCATGGACCCAAAGACACAGACTTATATAAAGTAACCAAGAACAAAATTTGTACTTTTCTGCTTATTGGTCATCCCCTTAAGTCATGATCAAAACAGTTTTCTGTCCTTCCTTCCATGTCTGCTGGTGTCACCCTCTTTGCTGTCTGGGCACAAGGCCCTCCCTGTGCAAGCATTTTTCCTAAAAGGGGAAGAATGCAGCATCCCGTCTGCATCAGGAGTCGTTGGACAAAAGGTCTGGAGCCAGAACTGTTGCTGGAGGGAGCTGTTCCTTTGTAATTTCTAACCCCGCATGGCAAGTATCAGGTCCAAAGTGAATTTTGCTTTCTTCTGTCTCATTTTTTAGCATTCCCCAAGTGGATTTGGATATGCTTATGCTTCTTTTCAATGCAGGGGGTAATTAAAATACAATTGTGAATGCTAGTATATGTTTTACACAGCCATTTGTTCATTAACAAGACACGTCCAGGGTAGCTCTAGACTTTCAGGTAGGATTTTATTTCTCTAGCAACAGATAGTCATAGCTAGACTAGAATTGACAGTCTTATTAGATGACATATTAAAACAGGACTAAAATTCAGGTGTAGATTTATCTTTTCTGTGTCTGTTGTGAAAAGATACATGTGTTCTAACCATCTGATTATAGTCTTTCTGAAAGGGTTATTTTTGTTTCCATGGAATATGGTAAAGGTAAATTACTCAGTATATTGTTGTGCCCTGGAAAAGCTCTTTAAAATTGTTCTGCTTCATTTTTTGTGATTTCAAAAGGGACAAACATATTCAGAAAATAAGGGCTGTCATTTGCACAGTGAAACTTTTAAGTGTCTGTATGTATTTGAAGTGGTGGTGTTCTCTTGAAATTCTAGCTGGTGTGAATGTAAGCCTCAGACTTTGCCCATAGGTTTTGCTGGCATCACCAACTCTTGACACAGACAACTTTCTGCAGTACATATTATAGGTGTATTTTAACAGCGTTGTGATATTGTGGGTGTCGGGCTCTCCAGTGGCCTAGTATTGAGGCTCTCACCCTCTTGTGTTGCAAGCAAGCGAGAAAATAAATGCAGTGCTCTAATATTACCCTATCCACTCTTTTCCTTGCCCACTTTCCAGCTGCCCTGGGCTTTACACCACACCGCACCATGGGGTGTGCTGCATACAGCCAGTCCTAGAGAGGAAAGGTAGAGATAAACTGAGGCAGTGAGTTTAGCAATGTCAGCCACATTATCTTGGCTCCCTGCACGGTGCCAAAATTTCTCTGAGTTGGCTCTCTGATGCTTGGCTTCTTTGTCTTTAACCCTAGGAAGACCAGAGCATGTGCTATGAGCCATAGGCTCTCAAAGGAGGGGGTGGGACAGCAGTGCCCAAAGGGCAAGTGTGGGAGGAATGAGGGTGGGCAGCTGGAAGCCAGGGGGATGGGACACCTGCTGCTCTTGGTACAGCAAGCCCTGAGATGGCCCCAGGGCAGTGCAGGGTTAGAGAGAAGCTGTCTAAAAAAGATCAAATGCAAGATAGAAGTGGATGAAGAAGATTCATGGCTATATTAGAGCAGGGGAGCAAAGTG
>NW_010418316.1:0-9517 GCF_000710305.1 Buceros rhinoceros silvestris | reverse complement strand
GGAACCTGCCCCGCACGGAGGGGCGAATGCAGCGACCTGCCGCCCCACCGGCACTCGCACCGGCGCGGAGACCGTGCAAGGGAAGGCATGGGCGAGGGCAGTGCACCAACGGACGTGAGAGCAATACAGAAATAACACACATAAATAACACTACAACAGCAATAAATATCGTTAGGAAAACAAACGGGTGCTGTTATTCAGACAGGTTTTGAGCATGGTCCCGCTCTTCGCTGGCAGGCGACTGCAACAGCACAAGCTGCAACAGCGCCTTGCTCAAAGGCAAAGGCTGGGTTAGCTGCGTGGCCCTAGCAGCGGCTGGTACCGACACGACAAGTCTGCGCGAAGCCGACAGGGCAGAGCCTGCTGCACCACGATGGCACCCAAGAGACAGGCAGGACTCCTCGCAGGCACAACTGTCCCTTCAGCTCCAGCCACACCATTCACACCTCTCCAGCTCGCATTTCAGCTTTACCAAGAGCATGAGAAACAGAGGAGAGGAGTGCAGGTTATGAGGGGCGAAAGTGCAAAGATTCTTGGAAAACAGCCCCTTCAGAGTTTTTTCACTTTTACATCTACAGTTTCAGCTAAATTAAACTAAAATTAAAATTCATCCAAGACAGTCAACAGGATTAGCTTAATCTGTCCATTGAACTACTGCAAATGGAATAATCCGATGTTTGGCTACCAGTTCCTCAACAGTTGTTTGTTAAAAGAAAAAAATCTTTATCGCCATTTGAATTTCTGGACTATTCCTATCTTGTCATATTGGTAAAATGGTATGTCAAATGCCATGGCCAATGGTGACTGTCATCCCCTGAAAATGTATTAAGAAATATGTATTGTGGATACGTATTCTGGATTTAGAGCCAAGTGGTCATAAATTGGGAGGGTTGTTTTTTATATCAGTATTTCAATGAAACCTAATCAATGAACTCTGTTGGTCTTTGTAAAAGACCACTGTTTTCAGCACAAAAATAAAGCTGATGTTGATGTGGCTAGGAAAATTGCTAAGAAACCTGTTTTATCCTGTCCCAGGAAGATCCTTTATCTCAGTATTTCTTGCCAAAATACTGCCTAGGAAAATATTTATTAAATGGACAGGGGTTTTCTTTATCTTGTTCATTCTTTCTAGAAAAGCAGTCTAGTGAGAACAACTCGCCAGGATAAACTTAAGTTCCCATATAGATTACGCTGTCTGCCACCAGACTTTATGCCATGACAAACTGCAGCTTCCAGTCCATCATGCTCCACTAGTTCCAAGTAACTGACGTGCTCAAGGTAGCATGTTCTTGGCTAAAGTTTATTTGCTGATACTTGATTTTCATCATCCCTTTAATCCAAAACACAAAAGCATTTTACTATATATGTATGAAGCCCCTAGTTTCAGGGCCTCAGGGAAAGCCAGATTTAAGATTGTAGAACTCACACATACTTCACAGAGGAAGAGAACCTCTATTAAAATCTCTGAAAGCACTTTTCTACCTCAAAACTTTTCGAACTACTGTCACTTAAATAACTGCCTCTAAGAAAAAAGGCAACATTAAAACATACTTGTCAATAAATTTTATATAAATTTTATGTAAATTCTGCCATTCCAAGTGATATTCTGCATAGAAAAACCTATAAAAAATTGGGATGATGGAAATCATAAAATGGTAATCGTGCAGAGAACTTCACCATTGCTAAATCAAATCAGTTAGCTACATAGGATATCAGGAAGAGCAGCACACTCGCAAGGTGGACCCCATAGCACTCATTTCAATCCACCCGCCCAGGCTGATGCACATGTTCAGAAGTAGGAATTCCCCAAATAATAATGGGACATAACATAACCATTTGAGTTGCTATTTCACGGGCTACTCATTTTCCAAAGTTTTGTCCAGTGAGAGACTTCACGTCCTGCATAAAACTTCAATCACTTGTGGTGCCAAAAGGACCAGGTTTTGGAGTTTTTTGCCTGTGCTTTGGATCATACTTTCATGGAAACACAATTTATCCTGTCAAACATATTTCCTTTCAGGTTACAATTAGTCCAGCCCTAAGCAACAGGTCTCTTTTTCATATGTCACCCAAATAAATCAGTGAAAGACAGCTTCTGGGGAGAGAAAGAAAAAGTAAAAATTAAATTGAAAAAAAAACCCTGGCTGACAGCTCTGCATACTTGAAGAAGCCATTGCTAAACAAAACACAGTGTTTTCATTCACACACTTCTCGCATCATTTTGCCTTCCTGTTCAATGGAAATAGAAGTTTACCGGTGTAGGAGCCTGTGGCAATTCCTTGAAATGTATTTCAGAAGAGTCATTTCATTGCAGACTCATCTGAAATGCAGTTCAGCAGATTTTAGATGACTTCCCCAGCTATTTCCCAAGTGTGTCACACTCCCACTCGCCTTGTATTCTACACTGCCTGTAACAGCAAAACCAATATTGCTCTGTCCAATGAAGCATTACCAGTAAAGAGTTGAAGCAAACACCCTCTGCATTCCAGTCACTATCAACCAAAAGACTTGGAAAGCAAAAACATCGAAAAAAGTTAACTGATACTACTCAGAGAAAAAAAAATCTAAGAAGTTTCTAGTCTAATTAGAAGCTGAAGGTCAGCAACAGCCTATGTACCTCTACACAAAGAGCGCCAGGGAACAAGTCTGTGCTGTTCACATTTGGACACAGCCTCCCTCTTTGTCATGAGCCAAGTTATACCCCTCCGTGCTGAACTTACGGTTGCACTTATGCTAAAAGCTAATTGTAAATGCCAGAATGAAGACGCTGCTCAACAGATTCAACCAGCAGGTCCATTGCAACATCATACCACCATGAAATAAATAATGTACAAAAGTTTTTTATATATATACACACTAAATCTTTTAATTTTTATCTATATAAAAACATATATTTATACATTATATATGTCTCATAATGTATGTATATCTGTAAACTCACCTCAAAACTTTCTTTTTTCCTTTTTTTCCCCCCCAGCTAATCTACAGCTAGAGAAGGCAGTCCCGTGCAGAAGTCTGTGGTATTCTCTTATATTTCACATGAAATGTCCGGAACCTTCTTTTGATCATTCCTTCTTCAATACATGTAAGTACTTGAAACATACTTCAGTGTGTGTGTGTATATATATGTGTGTGTGTGTGTACTTAACACTTATACTGGAGTTATTATAGTACTTCAGAGTATTTATTTAAAATCCCTCACTCTTCCAAAACAAACATTACAGTATGAAAACAATTCTTCAGGCGGAAAGAACAACAAAGCCTGATCCATAGAACAGATACTAGTCACATCACTGCTTAATGCACTCCTGAAAAGCAGTCAGCTACTGTTGGGGAAATAGAAACCCACACAGAAAGCCACATTTCTGTCTCTATATGAAAAGCATAAACTTTCAGTGTTGTTTACCATCATAAGCCACAAAGTCAGCTAATATTTGTATATTGCATATGAGCTGATTATCAAGATAAACATAACCAAATTAAAAATCAACTCATTATTAACCCCACACACCTGAATTGAAGTGTACGAAATACCTAACCAACCATCCTATGACAGAATCTACTCAACAAAACTGTTACCAGCTTGGGAAGCAACAAAGCTGACAATAACAGAACAGTTCAAAAAGAATTACAGTTCTCCAGGGTGTTCAGGGCATACAGATGAGGTAAGATAATCTCAATCAAATAAGATATGAAATCCCTCTGCAGTCAACTTTCTCTTCTAGAAATCCAGCCTTGCACTTCAGATTTGCCTTATCTACAGACTGTACCACAGGCTTAAACTATCACACACATATTTCTCTCTGTGACCAAGCTGGCAGTATGAGGCTGTATTACAACTGAAAAGTAAAGCAAGTTTACTGAAAACTTGCCTTCATATGACAGAAGCGATTTGAAATTTTTCAAGATAGTTGCAGAAGTTACTGAAGTACTGGTTAATGTGAGGGCATATACTTGGAAGTACTGTCCCGCTTTTGCTGCGAAACAATCATAGAATCAGTTTTCTATTCGGGAAAGCTGCATTTTTGAGAAGACCACAGCACCCAATTCGGTGAGAACAAAGGTTGGTAAGACACTGTTTTCATCACTGTTTGTGGTCAGCCATGGCATGCAGGTCTCCATAGTGATCAAGGTCTTAAGCAGTTACGTGTTAGCTAGGTGCTAAAGCTAGGAGGAGAGAAAGCCTGGGCAGCTGACCCAAGCTGGCCAGCAGAAGCATTTCATACCATAAACATCACGTTCACTATAAATTAAAAAGGTTACTGGGGATCGTCTCTTCTTGTGACAGCCGCCATTCTTGGAGGGTTTTGCCTGTCACTGTTCCCAAGGACCACTCTTCTGTTTGCTGTGACCATCGCGCTTTCACTGGACCTACGGTGCTCACAGTGCCTAATATCCAGCATTCACTGCTGGGAGTGCACAGCTTGCAACCATTACATTGCCCACATATAACTTTGTGTACCTTCTATTATTAGGGGGGGTTTTGTTGGGTTTTTTTTTAAATCTGTTTCCATTTCAACCCATGGGTCTCCTTTCTTTTTCCTGATTCCCCTTAGGCCCAGGGGGTTGGGGCTGTCACTGGGTGATAGAACGACTGGCTAAACGAAGGCAAGCATTCAGTAAAATACTCAGGTACCAAATAATTACGTTGTCAAAAATAAAAAATAAAAAATTGAGAAGTACAGTCATCACCTTAACATGCTTGCCAGCAAGCCACCAGCCGGCAATCCAACAACTTTCAGATATCAAGACCCAAATGAATTTTGATGCTTTTCCCCTCAGGGGATGCACCATCAACATATTCTTCTTTCTGTGCTCCACCTTTCCCATGTGACCTCCAAACTAGTATGACAGTCTCTCATTTCAAAAACATGGTTTTGTCCCTAGAGTTAGCAGGATCTATCAGTGGCTTGTGCTCTTTTCCAGTAATTAACACTGAATTTGCAGCCTTTCATTCTATATACCTCTCTATAGCTTTAACTCAGCTTTTGAAACTTTCAGTAACACTTGCCCCTAAATCAATCTGAATGTGGAAGTGTGATGATGAAAATGCAGCATCATAACCATTCCATCATCAAAACCCTATTTGGCTAGTGAGCTTGAGACTTTTGTTATTGAAGATATAAACAAAAACAGTTATTAAAATGTGGCAGCAGAGAACAACATATACTTTCAAATAGCGGCCTGCAACAGTATGAAGCTACACTTTTACTCCTTGCCTTTAAAAATCTGCACCTTTTCTTTAGTCTTTACTTTTGCATTCAAAAGGGAATTCCCTTTATCAAACTAGCCCATTATAATGAAATAATTAGTATGGGGCATTAGATTAGTTATAACATAATTCTGATTTGTGACATCAGTACGTTGCCATGGCATTGAATACAACTTCAGTTCATGACAAATGCCAATATTCAAAAAAGCTCAATGACTTTCAACTTCTGTGCAGTACTGAAACCTCATCTCCTTGACAGTTCTCATATCAGAAAAACAGAAAATATGCCTTCCTCCCCACCCCAGAAAACTCCTGTTTTCAAGATAAGGTATCTGAATCTATGCTCACAGTGACCGGGCCTCATCCAATGTCTCCTCATTCGAAAAGTAAAATCCTGCAAGAAAGAATTCAGCAATAGGCATGACGATGTAAATCCTTCCTCCAAAAGAAAAGGGCTGGAAGTAAAGTTACCATGACAAATGGCTTGGGACCATATCCAGGAGTTAAAATGATCAAAACACAGTATTTCTACTCAAGATTACTGTGATCTAATGTTTCAATTTATTCACATAGTCACACAACTTCGTAAGATTTTCATTCAGCACAACTTGTTGAAAAGGAAAAAGCAACTGGAAATTTTGAGAACTACTCACTTAAAACATTTTGGAAGGAAAAACAAAAAATATATTTGAAGAATAAAAAATATAAAAGTCATTCTGTGAAAGAGAAGATAATACTACTCTAATTTTATCAGCTTTAAAAAAAGTAATCAAGTAACAAGTTATAATGTTGATGTATTCTTGTCTTTTCAGGCACAGAATTCATAACTACAATGAGATTCTGTTCACAGAACACTTGCAGATAATGTTTTTACATTACAAATGTTTTACATAAACATATGAAAAAAATACTTATTATTGACAGGTATTTGTTGTCCCATTGTTATTGATACAAGGTGTAGGCTGACCAGACACATAAAATCTAACTATTAAAGAACAGAAATTCAGCCAAGATACCCTACATCTACTTTTACCTGGATAGTCAACTTGGCAAAAAAGAGTTTGAAACTGGATGCTCAGTGGGTGGCAGGAAGCTGCAATTTTGAAATCTAAGCCATGGAGACGAGACAGTTCTTTCAACAACACTGTAACTGAATATTTGCACTCTCTGAAATCAATGGGCCACAGAGTATTATGTACCAATTCAGAGATTGTTACTTGAGTTTTTAAATATACAGTATTCCTGATTTTCTGGTCTGCCCCAGCACAAGCAACATATAACTTATAGAGAGACAAAGAAACACAAGGGGGTTTTTGATTTGGTTTCTTCAAACTATTGTAAAAGAAGGCATGCAAATTCAAGACAGTAACTTAAATATCTCATTGGTTAAAGGCAAAGTTCAAATTAGGAGAAAATAATAAACAACATTCACATCAAGTCTTGTGAATCATCCACTCAGATCAAGAGGGCATAAGAGGCAAATGTTGTGACAATTGTTCCTTCACACTCAGATTATTCATCACGATTTGTGAGACAAGAGTGAGCTTCCATTGGAAGTGAGACCCAAAGAAAGCCAAAAAGCTATTATAAAGCTTTAACATTTTAAGTAGAACATGAAGTTAATTATATATGCTGAAGATTAAAACCATGAAACTATGAAATATATTGACAGCACCAACACCACGAAGAGTTTAAATATCAAGACTAGAACTGTACAGGCTACCCATATAGCATCTACTTTGCAAAGTTTAAAAAAAAAAAAGGCACTTTTCTTTTTCCTTCTTTTTTTATCTTCGTTTCAGCGGGAAACCTAGATACTATTAAGATCAGCATTCAGTGACAACTCAAAAGTTCCAAGAAAGAAATTGTAATGAAAGTTTATTGAGAATCGCTCAACTGTTTTGCCTCACAGCTCTTAATTCTTTCATAAAAATATTTTGTAAGATTTTCAGCAAGAAATAAAACTGTGAAAAAGAAGAGCAACAAACCGGATATCAAAAAAAACAACAACAGAGTGTCATCCAACTATAAAATGAATAACTAAAACTTAAGGGGGTAGGATTGGAAGGACTGTGTATCATACCTTACTAGGAATCCGAAAGCTTTCAACTGGACTGAGGTCATGAACACTCTCCTGAGGACTTCTTAGACCCTTTAAAAGAATTTAAAATTCAGTTAAGATTGACTAAGTATCTTGCAATCACACTGCACAAGTAGAATATATATACCCACAAGTCCTTTAATAAATTACGCTAACATGAGGCTGAAAGGCTAAGCCCTTATTCTATAAACATTTAAGCAAGGCCATTGGTGTACAAATTATGCTCCTCAAACACCTAAGCATTTCTGACTTTATGCTGCAATGAGTACCTTTTCAGTACAGCTCACTAACATTCTCTTCATAAAATTCACTTATATCATCCTCTCAACTTCCAGAGGTTATTTTAAATTTAAAAACGCTCACGTGGCCAAAAACCATAATAGGCTTCATTCCACTAACTTAATGGTTTAATGGAATCACATCACTGCATCCAAGTACCACCTACTCTGTAGCAAAATTACATTATTTTTTCTCGATGGTATATTTGTCTGTTTACCGTATAACATTATCAGAACTGGTTTTCCTTATGCATAACTAAACTGAAAAAGATGCATAATCCACATTAGTTGCTTTATATAATTATTACTCTTTAAAACACATACAACCACACAAATAGAATATGCTGTAGTAGACTGAAGCTTTGTACAGGAAGCATCAATTGACCAGCTAAGTATGTGTTTGCTGAATATCCAACACATTCACAATTTTATGAAGCAATGCCACAGGACATGCTGCTTCACCGATTTTCTGCCAGCTCCCACGGTGGAGGTGAATCTAAACATTCAGGTTTCAGATATGGTTCTGATTCCAGCTTCCCTTTCTGGGAACCACGAGTTTCAGGCAGAGTTCCCTCCTACTCTTGTGGCTGATGCTAACAGCACAACTTCCAAGCTTCTTTCAGACCCTGGGTACCTCTACTTCCTCTGAAACACAAGCACCTACTGTGTGAGTTGATGATGAGACAAGTTTGTGTTTATCCTTTGAAACTGATCATGTGTTTTACAAGTCTATCACTTTTGTGGTAATTACTACATTTTACAATTGTTTCATCTTTCTAGGATGCAACACCTCTTCGTTTTGGTTTCAATTCTCAGATTTCCTGGCACATGATTTCAAAATATCTTCCCCTTCCAGTTAGCACCACCAAAGATGACTCATCTCTATGCACTGGAAATTCAAGGAAACAAACCAAAGCAACTGCTGCAGTTTCTCATCCTTCACATGAAATCTTCCCCACATCCTCTCAAAATTCTGCAGTACTAGCAGCTGATCTTCAGAAGCAGTAAAAAGTTTCACTTAGGAATTGCTGAATGGAACTTAATCCTTCCCGAAGGCTGAAAATTGCATTGTCACATCATTTTCAGACCACAACTCCTCTTACCAAGCTGAAAACTGATCATTTACTGCTATACTGAAGAGGAGCAGAACCTTATTTTGGAAATTCAGTTTCCCATGCCAGTTTCCGTTTTTAAGCTCTGTTTCCTGCATAAGCATCACAACTCTGAGGACACAGTTTAGAAAAAAAAAAAAAAACAACACACACAAAGTTCAGTTTCTGACTTTCCCATTATTTTCTACAATCTAGAATGCCTGATGTTAGTGATTTTGTAAATTCTCAAATTAAGACATGCAGACGAAGCTTCATTTTAGAGATATTTCGTATCTGTCAATGATTCAAATGCTTTTTTCATACACTCCTTTTAAAAGGTTCGCAACCGTAGAAACACCGGTCCAAAGGCAGACTATGTAATCCTAGAGGCGACTGGTACAAAGAAGTGGGCTGACAGGAACACAGTCAGGTCCTCTAGCGCACACCCGGTATGCGCCCACCCAGCGCTTCGCCGGCACCTCCGCAACCTTGCCTCCCTTCTGATCACAAGCGCCTGCTGTCAGACAAAGCCCTGTCACAGTGCCGCGGCCCAGCGATCCAAAATTATACCTGGAAAAAGGGCACCGACACGGACCGGCCGCGCTGTCTTCAACTCCAGCGTGTCCGTGATTGCACAAGCTATGTGCTGGCACCTGTGCGTGCTTCCACTTCTCGATTTAAAGAAGGGGGAAAGGCTGGATGCATGCGTACCAAGAGCTAAGACACACCAAGACTTCCCTCTCCCACAAGCAGGGCTGAGGGCGATGCCCATCACTGTGGCCGGGCACGGCCGCACACGGCACACCCCTCTCCGCGCCGCGGGCCCAGGCACGGC
>NW_010418315.1:36078-49454 GCF_000710305.1 Buceros rhinoceros silvestris | reverse complement strand
TCTCTTCCAACCAGATGATTCTATGATTCTTGCTCCACCTCAGCAGTAAATCACCTGGCCTTTCATCCTAACTGGCCAAAGTTCTCCCTTGGACACAAGTTTGCTGAGGGGATCGTTTGAAGTGATGCCACACTGCTAGAATCTAAACCCGTTACCAGCCTCCTTTCAGCAGCATGAATTTACACTGCTTCCCTTCAGGATAGTGTTCTGTGACTTGGTCACCACATGACTGTTCATGCAGTGTTCAGTGAAGTTACTCCTCTTTGCAGGGGGCTGAAATACTTCTAATTTTTTAGTCATAGAGACATTTTCTGAATAAATCACCTGAACACCACCAGTATCTCAAATTCAGTGTGTTACTTCGAAAGCCTACCTGCAAATTTGTGATTTTTATCTATTGATTTTGGACCCCTTTTTTCTAGGATATTCTCCAGGTTTGAAAAGTGTGTTTATTCCCTTACTCCATTCCACGATTGCCCATTTGTTATCAGTTTTCCTCTTGCATAGCTCTGGCTCTCAGCAAACAGGTGCAAAACCTGTGCAAACAGGGACGTGTTCCAGTGAAGGTGGTGATAAACCCTCCTTCTCAAGGGCTGTTTTTAGTCACTGCTGCTCATCAAACCTTGTGGGCCAGTGAGCATATAGCAAAGAGCAGAGTGCCTCTGCTGTTGAGAAAATAGGCAGAACTTTGAGAGTTTCAGACACGTTTTTTCTCAAGATAAACTTGGTTTTCATCATTGGTATTTGTGTATAAGACACAACTACCAAGAAGGGAAAAGTGGATAGGAACCCATGGCAGAAACATTAAAAGAAATTGGAAAGATACACAAGATACAAAAAACCCAGCATGCATGTGCTGGGGGTTTTTTTTAGCACTTCACACATTGAGTTTTCCACGGCTACTGCCAGTCTTTTATTGAACTCACGTGCTGCCTGCTATGTAAAGCAACAGTGCACACTATTCTCCCATGAGGAACTGAACTTTCCCCCTAGTTTGGTAGCTCCCCCCTTCACAGCCACTGTCACACAGTCACAGAACAGTAGGGGTTGGAAGGGACCTCTGGAGGTCATCTAGTCCAACCCCCTGCTAAAGCAGGTTCACTTAGAGCAGGCCGGACAGGATCCAAACCCATATCCAGGCGGGTTTTGAGTACCTCCAAAAAGGAGAACCCACAGCCTCTCGGGGCAGCCTGCTCCAGTGCTCTGTCACCCTCAAAGGAGTTTTTACTCATGTTCAGATGGAATTTCCTGTGTTCTAGTTTGTGCCCATTGCTCCTTGTCCTGTTGCTGGGCACCACTGAAAAGAGCCTGGCCCCATCCCCCTGACATCCGCCCTTCAGACCACTTCCACAGCAGTCTATGCTGTGTGTAAAAAAGTAAGAACAATGGTTCATAAGGAAAACAATACACTAGGCTTAAGTCTTTCAACCATGTTTTCATGACCATTTCACTACAGTCTGCTTCAGCACATTAAAAATGTACTTGTGCAGGAAGGAAAATAAGAGGCGCAACTTCACAGGCACTGGAGTTCTTACCCATGAAAGATTTCACAGGTGTGCTTAGAACCCAAGTCCAAAGATCATCCAGGTTTTTCAGCATATACTCCTACCTGCCCTCTCTCATGAATGTACACATGACAGAACTGGTCCATTTCAGTTCCTGCTCCGTAGGAAATTAAAACATCAGATGCTTCAGCAGACTAACAACAGAAATGACATAAAGGAAGTGAACACACACGTCTGTTACTTCATAACCATGGTTCTTACATGGGTGTATTTCTCTCTGCCGTATGAGACAGGAGAGCTTTCCCTTGCCATATGCAAAGCTCTGACGTTTTAGATTCTCTCGCCTCTCAGCATTTCAGAACCTCTCACCTGTAGGAATGTATCCAGAGCAGATAACAAAGGACAGGAAAACAAGTAGGATACTCATGTGTCTCAAAGATTGCCCACTCTGCATCCACTAACTTACTTTCTCTTCAAGTGCACCAGGGTGCACTCCATAAAAGTGTTACACCATTTTTAGTGCAGTTAGTAGTTTACCAGCAGTTAGCTACTATCAAGCACAGGAGAAGGTTCTCAAGAAAAACCCCGCCACGCTATGTGCAGTATTTGTCTGCCAGAGGACCCCCCATCAGCTCTACTTGTGAAATTTGTGTGGTGAAATCTGATTTTAGATTTGTGAAAGCACGGATGAGGCTGCACACAGACGCACAGGGCATAAGCAGAATAGAGCAGATCTTCAAGCACTGCTCCGAGAGCCATCTGAGTCCTGCTAGAACCCAGACTGACCTCCTAAGAAATATTTTGTGGAAGGTCTGAACACAAACTACTATTAACTACTATTCTGTGGTAGTAACTGGTTAGAAATCGCAGAACACCTAGACAGAACACCTGCAGGGGAAATGAGCAGCTTAGAAGATGTCCAAAGGCCTGAAACTATGCAGTTAAAAAGAAAAAAATCAAAATGCCTTCTGATACCAAGATTGTGATAGACAAATTAGACCTAAAAGCAAAAGGCTCACAAGAAAAAGTCTTGAAGCAATTTTGCTGGGATGAAACTCCCACTGCTTTTGAAATGAACACAGTGGAGGGATGGAGAAATGTGGCTGGAAGACAACAGAAAAGGGATGTAAGGGTGAGTATCTCCCTGTGTCTCACAGAGGTAATGGCTACCAGGAACATTACGTTACCAAAACCATGGAAACCAGAGGTTCAAACACCTTGAGAAGGCCCCCACTTGTCTCAGTCATTCAACCCAGGAATTTAAACTGAGGAATACTTTGGAGGTTTTAGTCCCTTTACAACAAATGGTATGACCCAGCTACTAAACAACTACTTAGAAGTCCTCATCACTCTTGAATTTAAATAGGGTGGTAGGTCCCAAGTCAGGACAATGGACAAAAGACCTTCTTCAGTGAAGCCCATCAAGTCAGCCTTAAGTGAATCAGTTGCACACAAAAAGCTATTTTGCTGGGAAATTTAAAGAACCAAACCTGGCACTTAGGCACACTGTCCACACACACTTACACAGCACCTGAGGGAGAACAGAGCTGTATAGCTCTCTGAAGACCGAAAAAACATTCTCTAACCTCAAGCAGTAAGTTCTTTTGGTAAGTGTAGTCAGAGACAAGAGGTTTGCAAGTCTATGTATACTATGAAGACGATATTTCAAAGCTCCACCTTCATTTTGCTACTTTATGCAAAGTGTTTGTATGTACAAACACCATATGGGGGTTAGAAGCGTAGGACAGAACAGAAGGAAGGCCCTGACTGCTGAAAGCTGTTTTACACATCCACAGGGTCCAAGAGAAACAATTGTGTTTACTGTGAAAACAACGTATAAGATTTTTCTGTGGTGAAGGCTCTGGTATGCAGCAGCAACACACTAAATATTCTAAACTACTAACATTTTTTTTTTTTTTTTTTAGGCAGATCATAATTGGCTCTTTTAGCCCAAACTGCAAAAACAAAACAATACAAAAGAAAAATCTGTGTTCCAAATTCAACATTAAATAGCACAGAAACTAAGAAGGTTAGGGTCCTAAGTTCTGAACAAATTGATGAATTAAGTATGGATTTGAAGTGTTCTCCTGATACATCAAGTATTTTATCCAAACTAAATATGGTAGCACTAAGTGACACTAGTTCTGTGTTACGGACATCTCTCACTTATTTTGGATAAATACATAAATAGAAAGCAGGCAATGGATACCAAATACCAGAGTTATATAAAAATACTAAATACAAGTAGCAAAGCAGCTTAGGAAGAAGAAAACAAAATTCATTTTTAGCTCTTTGCAGAGATGTAAGTACTATCCCATGCCAAAGTAGTGTAATATCCCATAACCCACTGTCACAGATTTGTGGGGATACTACCCAAGTACACAATCATTGAAAGTGGCTGATGCAATACATATTTTGGGTAACTTTTCCTTTCTTGAATACAAGAAAATGGTTTGGCAAAACTTGATCTTCCCTACTGCAACAATCCTCATTTTCTTTCACATTCCTACCAAAGACTAATTCTTCCCTAGTACAAACAGCAAGAACTGCCCAAATCCTTCCAAATTATTCCTCCTTTTGGTTTTCCACTCAGTTTTGCATTTGATAGCCCAGAGTTGTCTACTTATGCTTCAGGAGAGTCCTTATGACTAATTCATTGGACGACACAGGCCAGATACTGCCAGACAGCTTCACAATTTTGGAGAAGTACTATAGCCTTGGAAGGAGGTTCACGATGTACTGGGAAACCAAGACACCAAAATGTAGCAGCAGGTCAACTACTAGGTCTCTAGTTCAACTACAGAACTTGTACACTCCTCTTCCCATACACAATGCAGTTGGGTACTAGTCTGATGACTGATTTTGTTTCACAACTTGATGGCTGTGAAACAAGCAGCACAATGGCTGCATTTGCAAACACAGAATATCTTGAGTTGGAAGGGACCCGTAAGGATCATCAAGTCCAACTTCCTGCTCCTTGCAGGACTACCCAAAACACAACCATATGACTAACAGCATCATCCAGATGCACCTTGAGCTCTGACAGGCTTGGTGTTATGACCACTGCCCCGGGGAGCTGTTTCAGTGACCGACCACCCCCTCAGAGAGGAACTCACGTCAGAAATGACAAAGATTTGGAAATCTGGCTGGTTGGGGCCCACTGAAGGAAAGGAAAAGCAGCAGTGACTGGCCATAAGACACACACTGTCCCACAGGAGAGGACATACGTATGTGAGGGAAGCGGAGAACCATGCCAGGCTCACAAGGAGGTATATTGAAATTCGTAGGAAAAACTGGGTCATCAGGGTTTCACAAAAAGCTGTCAAGGAAAGAGGTCATGTTGAAAGATTTACTGAGAGGCACTGCGGGAGACATCATTACGGATGGATCTATGTTGCTCTCTGCAGAGTGCACCTGTGAAGACTGTTGCTATTAGGCAGCTTTGAGAGCTCTTATTTCCAGATGGCTTATATCTTGGCCTCCTTTGCCTCATTTTTACTGCTGCATTTAAACTTACCTTCCTGCCTATGGGGGTTAGCATCCTCTTCTGCCTAACTATTCCAATTTGCCTACTAATGGTATTTGCCCTTAGCAGCAGCTATCACTCTCTTTCCACCAGCACACTCTGGGCACTAGTCTCAATTCTATGCCTGTTCTTACACATCTCAACACTCCAACCTCTTCCTCCAAGTCAAAGAAAGCAACATATCCTCTGTCCTCTCTTAAATAAATATTAATAATGATAGAATCATCATCAGTAACTTAGTTTCCCTCATCTAGGCTTTCATCTTGAAAACAAAACTCGTATCTCTGGTCCATCTGGTACCGAGTAACTGCTTTTCCATCTCTGTATCTGTTCATTCCCTACCCTTCACTCATCTCTCTCTAGCACGTTTCAAATTAGTAACTCACTTCTAATATCCCACTTTTCACCCAACACACCTCCACACACCATTGCTTTTCCATCACCTACACCATATAGAATATAGCAGAACATGAAGTAAATAAAACTATCATTTTTCTCTCCCTTCCTCCAGCTCTTATCTTTTGAAATGGTTATGAAAGGACAGTAATGCCTTTTGGGGGTAAAACAAAGGCAGTTTCTACTGACTAGTATGTTGCAGGTCAAAGGCTCCAGGGAAATGGTGGTGTACATCAGGCTCATGCGACATGTTATTGCATCTGGAGATATGCCTATATAAAAAAACCCCCAACCTTGCTGCTTACATGAACGCTTTTTTATTAAATATGGATTAAAAACTCTTAAAATATCTTTGTTACAAGAATTTAGTTTTGCTGAATAGAAACATACTACAAGGAACACAGAAACCTGTAAGCTTAAAATATATCTACTAAAAAGCCAGCTGTTCCAAACCAGACTATTTCAAGGTGCTATGACTTTAGAAGAGAGCTGGTTTACATTATCAGCATGTCCTCTTAATATAATTTTTAAAAGCAAGCTTTTTAGGACAAGAATGTTTCATTGTAACACATTCTTTTAAATTATAATACCGACAGAAATTACTATTTAGATTGTTACTAAGATCATGTGTTCTCTTATACTGCATGTCCTCATTCCAGCAATTGTCTTCTATCCATAGAAAATAACTAAAATGCAGCAATACTGACATAGTTTTACAGAACTGAAAATCTAAAACCTTAAGCTCTCTGGATCTGTTCAAAAAAAAAACCAGAACAAATTTGTGAACTGCAATTTTTTAACAATAAAATTACTTCCAATCAAGCAGGCAGCATATTCGATAACACTGCTTTGATTTTCAAAGTACTGCCTTCCTTTGTACCTACATACGTGAGGTACGATACAAGCATCAGAAACACATCTAGCCAAATAAAACACCTTATAACATGCTACTCGTCTTCCAAAGAAACTGTATGTTAAAACAAATTCCAACTTATCACGATTACTGAAATACTGATTTGCAGGGGTAGAAATCTGTGTTTTTCTTTTTTCCTCCTTACATAGATATGATACAATGCTGCTACCTCAAAACATACAACACGCATCTTCATTTTAGAAATGAAAGCGCTACTAAAAAACACACCATGACTGTAGTGAGGCACTGAAGAAATTGCAAGTGTGAAACCTTTCCCTTACTGCACATACACACCGTATGATACGATGCTTATCTTGCCAATACAAATACAACCTCACTTGATGATCTCTGTGCAGAGGTCAGATCTTTTAGACAGCAGAATCTGAAGAACTTTAAAGCAAATTGGTTGGTTATTTACTGTATTTCTATCCCAGCTGCCAATATTCAGCTTTACTTTTCCACTAGCAATGAAACTCCAGAAGCTGTACTGTATGTAATGAAGCAGGTGTCCCAAGTACGTTGGACAAACCTACTGACACAGCAGGAAGTCTGCTTACGTCTGTGGAATATAAGTCACTTCTGTCAGCATTAGGAAATTGCACCTACATTGGTAAACATCTTTTGTAAAGGCAACATCCAACAAAGACGCAAAGACTGAAACGGCAATCTGTCAGCATAACAGGAAAAAAGAATGAGTTCATGTTCTTCTCCTTCTCCTGAAAGATGACTGGACAGAGGGTCTCATCAGGTGAATTTTATCATATTGGTCATCACAGAGCCATCAGATTAGCAGGATGGCTGTCTAGAACTCATCAGAATCATGTGTTTGTTGACATGCTGCTTTCGGCAAACACAAAGGATCACATCCCTGAAAGCACTTCAAAAAAATTTTTTGTAAAATACGTACTGCGCCTACCTTGATGAGGTAGAGAGGTATCAATCTCTACAACACATACATATAAACTCCGCATTTTCTGTGGTTGGGGTAAACAATTTTAAGATACATTTATGCTCTTTTCATTACATACGCTGCATGCACAAGTGTTAGAATATTCAAACACACCAACGTATTTGTTTTGTACTTGTATTTGTGTAGGATGAATGTATTTAAGATGTAAACCCACAGGATCCAAACCCTATTGTGTGCATTCACAAAAGCAGACTTTGATAATCTGTCAAAATCTACACTTGCAAAAAACCGGCAAGAAAACTGCACACACAGCTCCAGGTGCGGTTTGGTGGCGGTGTTTTTAGAACATCAGATCATAAATGCTATACCAGAATGAAGCATTTAATCTTCAAGTCTAAGTTGTTTGCAAGTTACTCACAAATTGAGCATATTCATTTTCAGTGGAAATGTCTTTAATATTAATGCTTTTCTGTAAATTCTTCTGCTTTTGTTCACATAGATTGAAATATCAAAACAGCAAATGTCAAAATATTTGAAAATGGGTTCAATTTTGCTAGGAAAGAGTTAATTGGTAGAGTCAATTATAGTTCATACAGGATTCTAGAATACCCTAGGTGCAATAGGTGCACTCAGACTAGAAGTTTCAAGCAATTTCGTGTTTCATTCCTATTAGTGGATTAGCTAACTCTAAATACTAACTAACTCAGTTCGTGACAAGCAAAAAAATCCCATGATTCTAGAATCAGAGTGAGTTGTTCTTACACACTAGTATCAAGATTACAATCACTGCTTGTATTTTGCATATGAACTACAGATCACTGAAAGTTTCCTGTTGCACTGCAGCAAGAAAAGGAAATGCCAAAAAAAATAAGCCTAATTTGCTGCAAAGTACAGCAAGATACCTTGGTAATCTCACAAAAATTTCATACTGGAACTTGTTAACAGTGAGTTCAATTTGATCTTTTAATGTAATACAGTACATTTTTATAAACTTAACATTATCATTGCAGAAGAGCATGCTAACTGTATGTTAGCAATTTATCTTTTATACATAATTATACTCTACTGTAGCTACTGTACGCAGATCTCAAAATGTTAGTACATAAAATATTCATTTTCTTTATATGAGATGAGAATGAACTTAGAAGACGTTTGAATATAAGAATGAAATATTTGCTGTGCCTATTTCTCAAGAAATAATGAATTACACATTATAACCCAAGAAATCAACATTTAAATTGCAAAACTATAGTTCAAATTTACATTAAACATTATGATTAGTAATGCGCATCAATATTCGATGAAGTTTAACCTGTGTTTATGCACATAAAGCCTCAAGAGTCTGCAGCAGTTTCAGTATCAATTTTTCATACTTTTGTATAAAATGGACTTAAAGGTACATCTTCCATAAATGTTTTCAGTGCAATTCTGTCAAAGAGGAAAATATAAAGCTAGCTTTCAATCATTTTATACCATAAAAAAAATTTGCATTTGCACTGCTGAAGCATAAGTAAGCCAGTTCTGTTGTGCCAACTATTTCAAAGTCAGTTCAACTCCACCATAATTGCTTTTTTTTTAGGCAGCATTTGCCCTGTATCTGTAGGTATAAAAGTTGAAAAGCCGAATACTGTAGCAAGGCAGGGGGAGGGAGGGGAGAGTTAAGCTGAGGCAGAATAATCTAATTGTTTCCATTGGTAACAAAAGAAAATCCATAATGAAAAAATCCTCTACTAGTAGCTTTATCTGCTGGTGATCTTATAGTTTGGAAATTGGTAAATCCATGGTTTAGCATTGTCCTTTCCTCTAATCTTTACAAGCCATCTTACAACTAATACATTTATTGACGGATTCTATGAAAATGCTCCATTACTCTGAGATAAAATTTTTTTAAGTTAGAAATTGATTTTTTCACTGTTGTCAGCTGTGGGGAACCAGAAGGCGAACAGCACCTGAAATTATAATATGCGCTTGGCTAAGCATAGTGTAGTAACCTATACATTTTGGTTCAAAGACACAGTTTGTAAACTGTAAAACTGCATACAGGATACTGCTTTAAGTATTTTGTTTCTTTCTCTCTCTTTTTTTTTTTTTTCAAATTATACCTTAAAAAAATCCCAAAAAACAACCTCTCTATGGTAGCACAAAATAAAAATGGAGCTTCATTCAAATCTTGAATACCTTGACTGCAGTAATCAACAACTGGTTATTCAACAAAAACTTAGCTCTTCATACCAAAAAAATTTGGCTCAAAAAAACAAAAACAAAAAGTACGATAAACTCTCAATAAAAGGTTCTCTCATGAGGCAACCTACCATACACTACGGCTAGATACGAGTTTCCAAAAAAACATTACATCCCATTTTCAGCACATTTGTCATAAACATGCAACTTCACTATAAAATACAAAACACTTGGCTCTCAAGAACAGCTTTATAAAGACACACTGCATCAATAAAATTTTTCTTTGTGATTAACTTTACATTGTAGTAAGAACTGTATTTTCACTAATGTTTATATATCAGATTTCATATTATATGTAGTAATAATTTGCTCTTTGTGAACATCATGTTCAGAAGGAAATATCTATACACATTAACATACTAGACTATTAAAAACTCAGTTACAGAATTTTATTGATACAGTAGATTAATAAAAACTGATAGGGGAAGATAAAATGGGTAGGGTATTCAGTACATTATTTAATAACACACTTTTAAAATTAAAATATTTTAAATCATTTTTGAATTTTCAATGCCACTAGAAGTCCAGAAAAGTCTGGCATCAATACTGAGGTGTAAAACAAGTCAAACAACTTCTTTTACAATTTGCGTCTCTTGTATTATCGTATCCAACATTGTTCAACTGTAAAATAAAGTCATTTAGCACCTCTGATGATAGCTAGGTGCCTAAAGGTAAACACAAGGTTAGATTCATCAAGGAATAAAGACTTTGCTTTTCCTTCTTCTCAACAAATAGTGGCAAAAGAAAGTGGCACTATTTGTTCAACTGGTAATTTTTTTCACAGTTAAATGTCAACAAGAGTACAAATACGAACACTGACAGATATTGCTTGAGATCAATTTTCAACAAACTGTTCTTTAAATCAACTGATCCAATAAACGGTGGGGCACTGTCAGTTTAAAGCCGCAGATAAAAGCTATACAAGCACTTTAAAAGTCAGAAACATTAAAAAAGAACTATTTACAGTTTTCTTCTTTAGTTTGTATGTCTACAAAGCCAGCGCACATTACACTTCACAAAAATTGACAGTTAATGATATCAACGTGTGTGTCGCTAAAGCTTGTGACCTAGGGACTGCAAATGCAGGGGTGGTAAAAGTAAAATAGGTTTTGTCTTTTTTTCCAGCAACCCCATTAGTGCACTAACAGCTTCATTCAGTCTCAAGCTTTATATTAAAAGCATTCTTCAAAGCTTTCACCTGGAAGGGTGATAACTACATGTTCACTCATCGCCTTTCCCTTTTGGAAGTTCTGCGACGGACCTGTTTGGAGAAAAAATATTGTAAATGTTTCTACAGAAACATTTTGAAAGATTCAAGAATTAACGTATTTTATAATGGAGAAAATGCTTAGTCTCACAATAATGTTTGAATCACTGTATACAGTACCATTCATTGCTCATTTATATAAGGTACAAGTCTCTGTCAATGACCAGGACATAACTTTGATGTTACGGAGCCTGCATCCTTCAAGTATTCAAAAATAATCTCGTTTCCTTTTTCAGAATTTTCATACGCTCAGATGTTCCAGTCAGCACGTGTCCAAAAGTGTGAAGGCATTCACAGTTACATTTTTAGTATTACTACTACCAGTACTAACGTATCTGTATGAAATAAATATAAACTTATTTTAACATATTTGCATATGCTGGCAAGAGGAAGAGATTGACACCTCATTCATTTTAAAGGAGGAAGGTTAAATTCTAAGAACAGGAGGAGTCATTCTCTGAACTTCAATACACACAGAGGACACCACAAAGACTCACGCAGAAAAATCTCAGGCATTTCTCTTACATTGACTGTGGAAACTTCCTCTTCTTCCATTACTTCTTCCTGGGGAATGTCATCACTGACAGGTGAACTACTCTGAAATACATCCATCTCTTCACTAGATTCATTTTCTTTACTGGCTGCTTGTTTGGACCGTCCCGCACGGCTAAAATCAGAAGAAAATTAAGATCAGCTTCACAGTATATGGGTCTGCACATGTGTAAGTTGTATGAGGGCAAACCCACTACTTTACAAGAGCAGCAGCCTTAAAATTTCGTGTTATGCAGTACTTCTATCTTATACACCTATCCAGTCCATCCATACATGGAACAGAAGTGCGACTAGGAGGACGGATAACAGCATTTGCAAACCAAATCATTCCAGAAGAGAGGGCTAGGAGTAAAAGGCTGAACAATTTTTGCCTCTACAGGGAAGACAGATTTTTCTCTTCAGTGCCAGAATACAGACCAAAGAAGGTACACAGACCAGTAACCAGCAAACTGGGAAAGCCAAACAGCCAGAGACTGAATATCGGGTGGGGTTTTTTTCCTTCTATTTATTTCCATGAGTAGATGTACTCTACTTACGTAGGAGTTTATACACAACAAAATGTTAATAACCGTAACTGTATTTGTACAGACCTAGAAGAATGCATGTAGCTATTTATGAAATTTACACTACAATGAACTGAAATGCAAATTGTCCATGCTAGCTCATGCTCAGAGCTAGGGACAATCAGGATACTACTAGTTTGATCAAGATAATCAAGAACTATCAGTCACAATATCTTAAACTGACTATGTTAGTCGTGAGAGCTGAACCACAAGCAAAAAAGCACCCATTTGCTTAAAATGACAACTAGGTCCCCCCATGCCTTCAAAAAAAAAAAGCCAACTACGTATGTATCCAGAACTACACAGCTGCACCCACGTTACCCTTTGGGCTTGGGTCATTAGCACAGTTCAGAACCACATCACTGAATCATCCTACTTACTGTGGACGCAGTCTTGTTGCACCCAAACTAGGAGACTTTTTGGATTAAATTAAAACTCCGTTCCAGACAAATGACACGCACTTCAATCCCCAGTGGGGGATCCAAAACAACTGTCCTCTGACGGCATCAAAGCACACGTGGTGGGCATTTTCAGTCCCAAGAACTACTCTAGGATCTGTATAAAATAAAATCTCTGAACTGCATATAGGAACTAGGGTATAGTGGGGCTTTCAGCACTAACCAACAACACCCTTTGAGAAACAATACAAATTATCCCAACTCAAGACTGAAAGGAGCAACAGAATTGAAAGGAATCAGGAAAGTTATTCACAAACTAGGTTTATCTTTTCACATATTACAAAAATAAGCCAGTTCGCATGTGCTAATTGGTAATCCAATTAGCTATCACAAATGCGCTACACACTGCCACCTCATAAGTAAAATCACAAATTGTTATGCCAAATCCATCCCCAAGGAACCCAGAAAACTTTAAGCATTTGGATTAAATATATTCTGTCTTGTGGTATGCAGTACTGGTCAGTCTATCAGCTCCCTTCAGTTAAAACTGCTGTAGGAATGTATGTAGAAATGGAAGAAAGGTCTGACTACAATACACTTTGAAAACAGAAATTACTGCGATCTCACCTTTTTCTTGCAGATATGGAAAAAGGACAGTCAAAATTTGGGTGGTCTGATCACAAAAAGTAACACACACTATTTTTTTTGGATGAAGCCTAGATAGAATAGATGCAACAACTCTGAACCCTGAAACTACTTACTTGGGCTCCTAATGCCAGGAACAACGTACGTACACATGAACGAGAATATTGCTCGGGTACTGATACAATTTACTTTGTTTAAAATGGGGTAAAGAAACACATGGAGTTCACTGATTTCACCGAGAAGAGAACCAGAAGTTACTTAAAATGCCTTTTAGCAAATACTTTGAAAAATGCCACACAGCACATCACCCAACAATACCTTGTTAGCATGTATTCTCATGTGATAGCAGTTTCCAACTGCACAAGTAGTAGTGACTTCTGTGGTAACCAAGACAGTGTTGGGACCTGTGTTTCTGGTTCCAGAGTAAATGAGCAAGAGAGTCTGATCTGAGGCAGGGAAA
>NW_010418315.1:28037-36007 GCF_000710305.1 Buceros rhinoceros silvestris | reverse complement strand
GAAAGAGAACACTGGAAGGGTTGGGATATTGCATGTGCGATATGCCAGAACAGGTAGCCTGGTGTGAAACTAGAATTTGAACTGAGGGTACAAGCTTGGTCAGGCAAAGATCTCCAGTATGCAAGATACTCATGGACAAGCAAGCTGGTACATTAAACTGCCAGAGGAAGATCAACATGATGCTAACTAAGCCCAGAAGCTAGAAAAAAAACCCAGAATAATACAGAATGCCAGACTGAAGATGTGTGTAAGTAGTGTCCTAAGGAATTTATCACCAGGTTCTGGAAAAGTATTCTTGCAAATCTGTTCCATGAGCCGCCGTTTGATACCAGTGGGCAAATACATCCAGTCCACTGGTACACCTCTGCTCTACAGATATTGCATATACACGTACAGAAAAGGTAGACACACCTGTAATTTTCTACAGTAGACACAAAAAAGAAAAAGAAGGTAGTCACAGAGTTTACTTTTATTTTGGAGCTTAATATGCCTTAAAATTTTCAAGAGTTACTATCCTTCATAGATTGTAGCACACTTTATTCATTTGGAAATGATTCAAGTAGATAATAAGAAGGCTGCAAATTAGAAAGTACATAGGCATAAATTTAAGGAGAATAAGCATAAACTTAATTCTCCACAACACTGTTTCACCACAGTAACAATTTGATTTGTCCTCCCTATCCAAAACAAAACGGAGCACTTTTTACTCCTTGAAGTTCTAATAAAGGTCCATCTTCAAGGCCCTCACGTGCTTTATTGACTTTTCTCCTAGAAGAAGAAAGCTATACATATGCTACCTGAGCATACTTAGCCTCTTGCTCTGGTTTGAGATGCTCGAGGAGAAGTAGCAAGGGAAACCATTTTACAAGTAACAATGGCAATTTATTATCTTAACTGTCAATTAAAGCATTCTGAAATATTTTCAGGAAATTGTTTGGGGAAAGTGGCATACTTCTAGTTTTCACTAAACAAATTTAGAAAATATTCACCACTTACACTTTTTTTTGCTGTGATGGTGGCGTTTTTGATCGCCTTCCTCGTCTTTTCTGTGGCGTAGACTGTGCTGATTCAACTGTACTAGTTTCAGATGGTTCTGCTCTGTTTTGAGGAAGACCCAAATTGCAAAGTATCAAATTATAACTTATGTCCAAGGATAAAAAGGATGCAGCTTACAAGAACACAGACTTACCTCTGCTGTGTTCTTTTCGGTGTCCTATTTTGCCTGCCTTTTGGTTTTTGTTCAATGTTTTCAGTTTGCCTTTCTTCCTCCTCCTCTTCCTCCTCTGCTGCAGCTGCTGGCGGTTGTTTTTTTTTGTTCCTTTTTGATGACTTTGCTACTGGTTCTTCCTTTGGTGTTCCCCCATTATTTGCTTTGGGAGGACGTCCTCTTCTGCCTTTCTTTGGTGGACTGTTCTGTTCATCCTCACTTTCCACTACATCTTCTTTTAGCCTTTTTTCCTCTTGCCATTGTGTTTCATCAGATTCTGAAACAACTGCAGGTCTCTTCCTTCCCCGTTGACTACCTCTAAGTTTCTGCTCTTGACCCAGTTTATTCAGGTCATCTATGCTTAGTTTCTCTTCTGAATCTGTTATAGCAGTTTTCTTCCTTCCTCTAGGCTTCTCCATCTCTGACTGAAAAGAAAGATTATACCTTTAAATTAAAAAAATAAATTGTCATATATGCAAAAGTTACATAAATTTTCCCCCAAGATGACAAGGAGTCTTCAAGTTATGTAAGTTGTCTATTAAGATTGTCTATCATCTGCACTTCAAAAACCTTTGCAAAAATATGAACACATACAGACATGAAATGCCAGACAAGGTATTATTTCAAGCAGTTAAAACACGGAAGTGTGTAAGGTCTTCCTTACTTGCATCCTCATAGGGACCATAACTATTTCTTTTTGGACCATGAAATGTCCAACAAGACCAAATATTTACAGTATTTCAAACTAAAATTACTGTATTTCAACATATACAAATACTCATTTATTAGTATTTTTCACATTGCAATGTAATCTATGTAACGACTATTATGCCACTTAAAACCAGATTGAAAGTGGTTTTTTCCTTCACATCTCCCTCATGACATAAGATAGAAGTTAGCTTACAAATATATGTGACCTCCAGATATATGTTAGCTTCAAATATATGTCAACCTACTCAAGAAAAGCAGAAATAACAGCTAGAAATGAGGTAAAAAATGTAAAAGAAATTGAAGGACAAAGAACTACACTAGAAGAAAATAAGAAAAAAAACGTTTGAACAGTGATGCCATCTCCTGTTAGTTCATACCTCAGTGACAAAACTGTTTATCTAGATCAGTGACGTTCTTGTTATTCCCTGTTCTATTTACTTTGACACTTATTGCGCACATCTGTCATTCCAGCTGCTTTTACCAGGTAAGTAGTTGTAGCCAAGTTTCAAAGTAAAGTTTCTCTCTCAGGTTGAACAGCATCCCGCAACCTCAGAATGTGTAACTCTGTGATGTGATCTGGACAAATACCCTGAATAGTGACATCTTTAAAGCATGGACTTCCTGCTCTCTAACTAACATTCTGCTTCTCAGTCAATGCTTGCTATAATCTGCTACCCAGATCCAAGAAAAACAAAACCGAGTTCTGAATCAATGACCTCAAGCTTCCTTACATATTCAAAGTGAAATACAAATGCCCTCAAAAGTACTCCAAATACCGATCTGCATTTGCTTTATCACTCAGCTTTGTCCATTACCAATTCAACCTAAGGCTTCTAAACACGAATTGCATAACTGCATGCCAGGAGCAGTCTGGACTCTCAGACAAGTTTTGCAAGCTGAAAGGTTTACAGCTGAAGTGGCATACCAATACAGGAAGCATCAGAACTGGGTTTTTTTGACAAGAGATTCGTGACTTTTCTGGGGGTTTTTTTTGTTTGTTTGTTTTTTTATTTTCCCACAAGATATCACAGTATAAGATGGTTATTTACACTTTACAACAAACAAAAATTCAGGACCTTTTTACTAGTCGGTAGCTTATGTCTCAAGCAACCAAGAAAATCAAGACTGACATAATGGGAGAATAACTTCAGAGACAGTAAAAAAAATACAGCAGCAGTGACATCACATATAGGACATCCTTAATACATTCTAGAAAATCCAACTGTAACAAATCTGACCTTGTTCACGTTATTACTTTTTCATTCATGTCCCAATTACTACAAAATTCACAGACTACCAACTACTATTAAGGTACAAAGAACCAAAATTTACTAGTGTTTAATTTACTATATTTAATTCTTATTATTTGAACTGCTCTTAGAGTTACCATACAACTATAATTTTATTTGGTGGTTTGTTTCAATATTCTGCTACAGGTGTAAATACTGCTTGAAGCAATATTTAGCCTGTTAATAAATTCATGAACATATTAAAGCACTACATCTGAGTGAGAGTTCAAATAATTTTTTATAACTCATTAGCAACCTTTAGCATTACCGATCTACAGAAATACATAAATACATAAATCAGGAAGAATTATTAAGGACAAGGCTACCACTTTGAAAGGCCTGCCACTCTCAAAGTCCTTAGTTAATGGTCATTCACTAATACCACTCTCTGAGATAGACACACATGTAATTTCTCCTGAGTGATCGTGACTCTGTAAAAGGGCACAGCAACAACACCATTTTGCTACCCCTTGGGGTGCGCTGTTCTTACGGAACAGTCTATCGAACATCACAGGCGATGTGCCCGTTAGTCATTTAAGACTATTTTACATCATATGGGATTGTATGTATCTGTGTCAGTTAGTTCACTCCGCCCTAGAAGCCTGCTGAAGTCTGTATTATGCACAGACAGCTTTAAAATCATGCCGCAACTTCTACTTGTGATGCTTGGTTCTGAATGCCAGGTATTTTCCTGCCTTCAACTGCAGTACAAGTTGCATGCAAGAAAACAGAATCCATACGGTTATTCAGTTAACTCTTCCTTGAATTTCTAAATCCATTGTCAAATCATGATGCCCTCTTGGTATTCTAGATAACCAGAGAACAAAAAGCTCCTTACAGCTGTTGAAAGGAGAACACATCTGGCTGAAAAAGGAGAACATGCCTTAGGACCAGTAATGGGACAGTGCTAAAAAGGGCAAGAATTATAATGCATCAACACTGTAATGAGGTATCACCACTTTGCCAGCTACAAGCAAGAAACCATTTATGATACAGACTTTTAAAACCTCAGAAGGCAATCTGAAATTTCAGACAGGTTAAAGCACACCCCCAAAACTCCAGTACAGTTGATGATTCTCAAATTAATCCAATTAATTACTGCAAAGCTGTATTTCAAGTAAACATCAAGAACACATTAAAAAAAACACACTCTACTACACACTGGGGAACAAAAGTCCAAGGAAGCTATCAACTTGAAAAATATCCCAAATGCTTCATCAACAAATCTTGAGAATGAGACAAATCGCGGACCAATTCTCATCCACCTAGCTCTAGCAGAATCTGCCCCTGTCAGTAATACCAATACCCTGCAAATCCTAGCTGGTAATCTTGAAAACTTACAGGAGTTGTCAGTATGATGCAAAGGTAATGTAACATACACATGAAAAACAGACAAACTGAACCTTTTAATTGCATTTTCATATCCAAGTCTAAACACATTTTCCAGTAGTTTACACACCATCAACTCAGTTTCATGTTTCACGTAACCTCTCAAATAGTATCAAGTACCACCATATTAGTTTTTATTTCAAAAGTCCTGCAACACAACGAAACAGCTCACCCTTACAAGATCAGAGTCGTCCCTTTTGTCAGTTTTTTTCCCTGGTAAGGGCGAAGCCAGTGTGAATTCTTCATTTTCACTGTGGTCCATTTCAGTACTGTCAAGCCTAGAATGAATAAACATTTATTCTTCTCATTATTATTATAATACAGTGGGCAATTGTTTAAAGAAATAAAAAATAAAAACCAACATTCTTCTTCAAAAGAAATCTTTTCCTAAATCATGAACAATCTGGCAGAAAGAACCTTTCCCTCTGGTTACTATAGCCACTATACAGCACAAGCCAGAACATCTAAGTCTCAGGACAAAGATGCCAATCACAAGCCAAGTTGAATCTTCTTTTTTCACTGGGAAAGACAAGCAGCTTTTTGAAACAGAATAACCTTACTGAGTTTCAAGAGATCTGTGTGTTTGTCTGCACTTGCATGAACTGTCATGAAACAATCAAAGATCCCCACAGACTGTCCAGCCAAAGCACTCACTTTCCAATGGTGAGATTTAGGCAACAAAACAGCAGATTTAAATTTCAGAGACCAGTTCAAACCTCTGCTTTCTGTTGTTATTTAGGGCAGCCAATTTCACTTTTATTTCAGTTTCCACATATGTAAATGTGGACAATAATACCACCTGTGTTTGTAAAACACAGGGACCCACAGATAAAAGCTAATATATAACACCTGATACACAAGTCACTGTTTCATCTGCCCTGAGGTAGGCAGAAGCAATATTTTAAAATAAAAGTGCATATTTCTTAATGAAAGTTGGTATACAAATACACAAACTCTGAACTCCCTGGCCTGGGCACTGCATAGACTGAGAAACACGTTCTCACTCTTACAAATATAAAACCTGTAATAATTGTGATGTAATTGGAAACTCAGTTTTCATACACTGTCTTGACAAATGCAGCCTTGCCTGTATATATTCAGTCAGACTGCTCTGTAAATGGCATGCACACCAAATCAGTACCATCACTTCTAGAGGACTTTTCTTCTTCTTTGGTATCTCCACTCAAAACACTCATCAGTTTAACTGAGGTGAACAGGAGGGATCACCAAGATGACGGAATGTGTTCGGCTGTGAGTGCAGCATTTTTTGAAATGAACTGGATGTAGAACAAATTGGTCTCAGACTGATTTCACTGGGTCCAGAGAAGAATCTGGATTCCAACCTGACTTTAGCCAGTAATGTATTTTGGCATATGAACCTGCATGTCTTGTAAGAAATAAGCCTTTCTGTGAATTTTCTGAGGAGTTAGGAAATATTTCTTGTAAAACACTGCACTACATTTAAAATTAATATTATATATTAAATAGTCACAGAAACAGGAAATTAGAAGTTTTATTTCCAAACATTACTTCAAGACTCTGATGAAATGTTATGTGAGAAAATATAAATAGTGGGGGCTATGCAATCTCTAAATGTCTGTGAAAAAACCTAATGATCAAGTGACTTTCAGTTAAAAAAATGAAGATACAGTAACTGATGAAAAACCTGAAAATTTGACACAAAATAAGCCACATTTTTTAAAGACAGACAACAACAAGAAAACTATGAAAACTTTCCATCACAGAAGGAATCTAAAATCCAAAAATGTTTATCTGCAAATTCCAGCAAAGTGCAGGACAAATTTATAGATGAGAAAGTCAAGTGAGATCACTAAAACAGCCTACCAGTCCTCACTGTCTATGACGTGTCGTTAGCATTACAACAGGCCACACGGTTCCTAGGAACTGCAGATGTATGCATACATATAAACACCCTACACATACACTTGTGTGTATGTATTTATGATTAGATAGACATTAAAAAATAAAATTAAATAAGCATATGAAGGTCTTCTTCCCTCTTACAGCCAACTGTAGATGCGACGTGATTCTGTTTTTTTCTGGGTTTTGGAGGGGTTTTTTAGAAGCAAAATAATTTCTGCATTTAGAAAGACAAATTCATGGTTTCAGTTGTACCAATGTGGTACTATAACTTTAAAATACAATAACATAATTTTGGTTCTCACTTAGAAAACATAATGGAAATATTAAAAGTTTCCATTACAAATACTTGAAATATCAAAGGTCCTTTGTAGTCTACCAACCTCCCTTTGATCCTTCCTGGAGAGCTTGGATTTGAACTGCTGCTGGCATTGCTTACAGTTTCCATTCGTGAAGATTTGGATTGAGACTGCTTGCCTGCTGACGAAAGAGGCTTATTAACTGCTCCAAGAACATTGGCTGCTTTGGGCTGAAACCAAAAATATATTTCCTTTATTTCAAACTACACATTTAGATGTTAACACGTACTATGCTTAAAATATTCAGATTTCATTTTCTGCAATCAATATCTTAAGACGAAGTGATAAACATTTTCATATGGAAGTTTCAACAGACACCAGAAGAAAGCTGACAAAGCTGTAATCAGAAAGCTAGCTGCAACCAAAAATGGTATTCTTCTCTCTCCAGTTATATTCTGTCCTCTTCTCATTGGTCGTACTAGGTGCTAACCTGACCTTGCAGTAAGCCACTTCAGCACTTTCTGTGCATTTGCTTTCTGCTGATCTAGCTGCCTGAACCAGCTCACTATTTGGATCAGATAAGCATCTGTACTGGCAAAACAGAAATAGCAGTAGGACAGCCTTTTCAGCAAAGAAGCCATTAAGTGGCTTAGTTGTAATGACAAACTACAGTAGTTTCAACTGGGAATGAATGAGAATCTCAAAAATCAAATACTGTGGAGAAGATTCTGATGCTTCATGCAAGGATTTAAAAATCTTAGGCTTTTAATAGGTGCCAAAATTTCCAAGCACTTGGTGAGCTTTGGGATATTCATTTAAGGGGATTATCTTTCAGACGTGCCAAATACATCCAGCTCATACTAACTTTTGAGAAAGTTGAATGAGTTCAGTTACTTCTAAAGAGAATATACCTTTATGGCAAATATCCACGTACAAAAATTTCTCATTATCTAGCATGATCCATCTTCTACTTCAATATTAGATTGCAGCCACATCTAAAATTAAGTGACAGCTAAAGAAAGTTCAACATGCACATCATAGCAACTTTGAGTGTTCCTTTTTCAGAGATATGCACCATGTATCTGCTGGCTATACTTTTATAGCCAGAGGAAATTTTGCACTTACAAAGATTCACTCTGCACTGAGTAAAAAAAAAAAAAAAAAAAAAAAAAACTCAGATAACGAAAAACAGTT
>NW_010418315.1:9123-28012 GCF_000710305.1 Buceros rhinoceros silvestris | reverse complement strand
AGTAGGAAAAAAAAAAAAAAAAAAAAAATAGAACTCAGATAACGAAACACAGTTTAAGAATTTACATCCATAAGTTTTAAACTTAATGTTAATCAGTAAGTGAAAAACAGGAAGAGCTCAAAAAGCAGAAATGTTCAAATTCACACTGGACTGGGTTTCCTACTGAGGAGGAACTAACACAACAGGGCCTGCACTAACAGCTCGTCCCTTACCAAAGAACCTACGTGCAAAGCCTTGCTGCCCTCAAATGCTGTTTCCTGCTTATATCCAACTCCACCAACATTCACTCAAGCTAGACGTCCACTCCCAAAAATAAGAGCCTCTAGACAAACTCTCACATTGCTCTCACAACGGGGAAGTAACTGAAAATTTTTGGTGGTCAAATACACCTCTGCTGCTTTTATAAAATCTCAGGACAAAAATGGAGCTAGAGTACCTGGTGCTAGAAATTTAAAATAACGTAAAAACTACCTTAGGATTAAAAAAAAATTTCAATTAGGATGAGAGAAATGGAGCTACTGGAGAGAGTCCTGCAAACGACCATTAAGATGAAGGGACTGGAGCATTTCTCATATGAGAAAGTCTGAGAGAGCTGGGGCTTTGGACTAGATGACATCCAGAGGTCTCTTCCAAACACAAGCATTCTGTAATTCTTGAGTTTTTGTGATAGCAAAAACCACGTTTCACAGTACGCTTAATATATTAAGTTTTGGACAAACTAGCAAAAATGTATTATGGCAAAAAATGGATGAGAGAACTTAATATTGACTACTGTTCAGAAAACTTTTGCATCTTCAATAAGAAGTGAATCCTAATCTACAGAGTTCAAATACTCAGATGTGCGATACACTGGTCACATATTCCAAATAATCAATGTTGGCTTCCGACTTCTAATCAGAAAGATCTTCCTGTACAACTGCGTTTTTTCCTAACTTGAACTCCTCCTCTATTATTAAGTTACTATCTCACAGCTAATGCTTTATTAGAAAAGTTAAGGGTAATGAAGATGCTGAGCTTTTATTTCTTCTGCAAGGTAGCAAATGAATTTTCTCCTGTAATCTAGAACAGGACATATTCATCCAGATGAAAACCCCAATTTGTTTTTCTCTTTAGTAGATTTTAGTTTTTTTTAAAGAGTACCTGTGTTTACTTTTAGTGAGGAAAGAACACTGCCATTCAATACAATACACATTTAGAAAGAACAAATTAATATAACCATAGAACAGTCAGATATCTCACAAGATACTGTAAAATGGTATTCAGCTTTGTCAAAGATTCATTTACATGATTTTTAAAATAATTTCTATTAGGGTTTTCCATAGCTGTCACTTTATATGTAATATTGTAGTCTTCTAGAAAAAAAAAAGTGAACCATTTTGAAAAATGGGCAAATATTACAGGTTTGAGGCTTTTTTGGGGTAGGGGGGGACATTCTCCTCTAAAAAGAACAGGTTTTGCCTACTATTACACCAACCCAGCAAAGAGAGTAGCAGTTTCCCCTGTCCTATGTCTCTCCCTCTACCTGTTTGCTAACCTTTGGTATAAAAACCCTCTGGACAGAAACAATCTATTTTCTTCAACCTGAAGTGTTTCATTAACTACATCTTAGTTTTCTTAAAAAAAAAAACAAAAAACAAAAAACAAAACCAACAAAATAAACCCCACAACCCAAAAAAACCCAAACCAAAACTTAAGAGATAGCACCAAAACCAAACCATCCCAAACACCAGAGCACACATACCTTTCCAGGAGTGAAAAAAGACTTCATTTCCGGAGGAAGATAGTTTTTGGTGTTACTGAAATTCTGTAAAAAAAGGAAAAGGGAATAATAATAATAGTGAAAAAAAATCACAAATCACAGCAATAATTAATGAAGAAGATACATACATTTCAGAGGTAGTACTTAAAGGTTTTCTTTACAGCATTTATGCTTTTGAAACTTTAAACCTGAAGAGCAGTATCTCAGGCACAGGAGGGGGGTGAGGAAATCAGTGTGTGTACACATATATAAATATTTATTAAAAATATACACACATTTTCAACTACATTATAGGATGTAGAAGTCTGAAGTTTCAAGAACTATTGGGGAAAAAAAACCTGAATTACAAGTAAAAAAGATTTAAACAGATTTATCTCAAGAAAAATTAAAACACCAAGGTACCTTATCGGGTTGAGTAAAATACCGGGCTGGAAGTACAGGGTCTTTAGGGGATTCCAAACTGTATGTCGTGCTCTTTGACATAATGATGTTCATTGCTACATCACAGACTGTGTACAGTTTCTGTAAATAACATTTAGGAAAAAAAGACAAATAACGCTTTGTTTGTTCATCACACATCTTGACATAAGACAGTATCTTTTGAGCACAGAGCTACAAGAAAAGCAATCACCTTAAACATTTAACATTAGCCTGCATCATAAACATGTATCTCAGGGAACTAAAACATAGAAGCAAGAGACAAAAGCACTGTAGGCCCAGCTGTTACAGTGAGCTAGCTTTTATGATCTTCCTATATTTAAGAATAGGGTACACTATGGTTTCAAGGTAATGCTAATAAAAAATTAAAAAAGAAAAAATCTCATCTCTGTGGGAAAAGCAGACAAGTGACAAATCTGTACGTTATGTAATGGAAAAACCTTAAAAACAAGATCAGGGTTTGATACATTCACTACCCAATACATGCTTGAGACATCTAAGGCATATATTTTTCTTCCTATACTAAGCTTACTCTTTCACTTTTAAAATGAAATGTTCCAAAGCACTTTAGTGCACAATTTAAACAGAAAAAAAATAGTTCGCATATATTTAAAGTTAGCATTTAGTAATCTGAGACAGAAACAGAGGGATTTTGAAAACATCACAACTTCCTTGCAAATGTGCAAGATCTACCGAAGCATGGAAAAATAACTGTCATCTAAACTACAATAAGTATAATTGTTAGAGCATATGAATTATCGCCCACATACAATTCTATTGAAAGACATTCTAAAGCTGGTGTGTAAGCAAAAGGCAACTCATTTACAGAAGTAGGCTAGAATGAAATGCAATTTCCATTCAAAAAGTATCACTGACTTCATTCATTTTTGGATCATCTGGTCCTTGTGCGTCCTTAGTCTGTTTGATATTTTCTACCATTTTTCTGATAAACGCGTGACTGTTGTTTTCGTTTTTAGCCATCAGTATCTCCAGTATGAACCACAGGCACCTAAAGGAAAAACACAGTACTCCTCATGAATAAAAACGTGAAAGAAATTCTTGAAAAAAAGCACGTTTGAGAAAGTGGATTACTCTAAGTTTTACTAGCATTATGAATTTGAACCAGTATAACTCTGGGAAACCAATTCTTTAGAATAAAAAATGAAAGTAAGATGAGCAGAAGGTGAAGGTTCCTCTGTAAGACATCACCAAGCACTGAAAAAGCATGTATACTCTCTCTCACAACATTTTACAGAAATAAGTGTCATCAGTATGTGCACTGGACAACGTATCAGAGTACCACAATGAAAAAAATATTTCACTTAGAATAAAGTTAGATTGTTTTAACGGCAGAAAAACACTATTAAAAGTATTCTTACTCTTTAATGTCTTTGAGTTGTTCAATGTCCTGGACTTTGACATAATCTGGGTCATGAGCTAGAAGATGGATAGTATAAGGAACAACGTACTCTGGTAGAAGTGACAATAGTTTCTCTGAAAAGCAGAAGAAAGATGCATCAAAAGACAACATACCAAGAAATATGCTTTCCTACTACAGAGGAGAGCGCAAAATTTAAGGTCGGCATACCTTAAGATAAAGTACAGGCACATGTAGACCTATAATTTCTTTCTGATGTTGCATCTCATGGTTGATGAGCAGATGTTTCACGCTCAAGATTTTAAGTATCTCTCACTCAGGGCTGCATGTTTTGATGATATAGCTACAGTCAACCCCTACTCCCAAACTTGTTAAAAAAACAGTTTACTCTTGTAGTTTTTCCACTTACTGACTGGCAAGTAAAAGCCCAGCCTTAGAAAACAAAGATTCCTACATAAAACACAAGTTTCTACCCAGATGAAGCTATCAACAGCTACACAATCAAGGTTAAGTCTCCTCCTGAGTGGCTTTCACTCTGAGCAGCATTTGGAGAACTTAAAAAGCCTGAGAGTAACGCCTGTCAGCCTGTGACAGGTCAGTGTGGAGGAATGAGGCTTTTTACTGTCTGGTACTGGTCCTTAGGAAGCTAACCATCTTGTCAACAAATGCTGAAATCCCCCAAAATATCTGAAAGATATCCTCCTCACCTGTGCCAAATTTTCAAGAAAAAACATATCACAAAATCACATGTTTACAGATTCAGAAAAATAGCTGCATTAATCAAGGATTCAGATTCTCTGCTCTAGTTTTCTGTGGAAGCCTTTCAAAGGAGGTACTACCGTCATTACTACTGCATGGACAGTAGGAGGAATGACAGAGGGAGACACATAGAGGTTTAAATAATATGATCTTAACAGAACTGAGCTTCAGCAGTACTACTGCAATAATGATTTTTTAAGATGCAAACGGCCCAAGACGTTTTATTTGTTAAAAGCTCAGACTGGTAAAGCCAAATGTCACAAAGTTAACACTGTAATCCTCAAAAAAATCTTGGAATCTGTATTTCTTCCAGACTCCTCACAGATAATCGTACATATCAAATCAATGGCATCAATCAAGGCAAGTCTTTCACCAAGGATTAAAAAAAAAAAAAAAAAAAAAAAAAAAAAAAAAAAAAAAAAAAAAAAAGAAATCATCAGGCATATTTTGAGGTTCTACTGGATAAAAGGAATCACACGCACCTAGGCTTCTCTCCATTTCTTCTACAGATTTTTGATAGTTACTTTGCAGCATCTATCTTAATACAGTTTGGAATCATAAATTACTTTTAATCATATGAGAATTCTTATACTTTTCTCCTACACAACTAAAAAGAGTTTTCAACTTTCAAGAGGAACAGTCTTTGGATGATTTTAAGGCATATGCTCAACCGATTTTTCTTTTTTACATGTTACCAAGAAGGGAGAAAAGCACTGCTCTTTTTTCTTTTTTAAGTCTAATTAACAATACACAAAAGGATTTCTCTGCAGACTTATTCTCTGATCAAACTCCAAGGGGACTAAGGCACACACAGACTGACATGTCTAATATAAAGTCTGTGATTTGTAAATGCAGAAGGAAATTGGTTATCTGACTGCATCTGTGAGATCATAAAACACGTCTGGTGTATCCCAAAGGCAAGATGAAAAAATCCCCTTCATTTCACAAAGGCCAAACCATCAGTAATCTTTCAAGAGAAATAAAACTTTCAAAAACTCTTAATCAAAATGCCTGTTTCTCTTCATAAAGGTCTACTCGTTCCTATCTCCATCATGTCATACTGTACCCATTTAGCTTTGAGTAAGTCAAAAGGTAAAAGGGCTGATTTCATAAAAGAAAAATAGCTAACGTTAGTCCCTAATAACACACAAAGCATTCCCACAATCAGACTGCTGGCACTGGGAAGAAAGAATTACATAAACTCATCCTGAAGTGTCTACAAATATAGCTCTTTACCAGTGTAAGACAAGAAGCTACTCAATATAGTAGTGCCAAGACAGTCAATTTAGTACAGTATTTATATCATTAAGGTTGCGTATTATTAATTACTGAAGCAAAGCTAATCATTGTCACTTCACTCACAACATAATTAACCATTAAGTTCAAACAGTACACATAACTGCCTTGAAAAAACTACTTCACTTCCAATTTACTTAGGAACAAGCATCTGCACAGCTTTTAAAATTGGAACATCTCAGAAACATCTGTTAAAAAAATCAAAAGAAAATCTGGACTCTATTTTCAGTTTTCATTAAGTACCTATAAGTGAGACTTAAAGTCATTCTGTGTGTAAAACCAGAAAACCCTCAATACTTTCACAGTCCACTCCCATTTACATTTGCCTGTATCAAAAAGTGTTTTCTATTCTCTTACCACTAACTGCCGCATGTTGCTTCAGATATTCCCTTCTGACATTTATGTTCTTCACAAGGCTCTGCCTAGCATGAGCTCTTCTTTCTTTCACGGGATCTTTTGCACACAGTGCACAAATAGCCATATATTCCAGTGGCAGCCGTAGTCTAGAAAGGCCTTTGTGAAGTTTCTGGGCAAATATTTGTCTCACTTGATAACACTCATCCTATTAACAAAACACAAAAAAAGTAACAGTAAACTTTTAGACAAATAATATAGACTGTGAAATAAACCATGGAAGCCTGGGTAAATATGCCAAACACCAGGATTGTAAGAATGTATTTTAATGCCAATTCAGAGCAATTACATTGAATTAATCAGCTGAAGCTTCCCTTAGGGTCGAGAGAGAAGCTCAGGTTCACGGGAACAAACCGCACGGGAAGGTATCACACTCAGGACCCAAGGCCTAATTTAGCACAGTACTGAGTCATGGAGTTAACGAAATGTAAACAACAGGACCACTTGCTTTGTGAAACCAAAGTCAAAGATCTGCACTGAAACAGCATTTATACACCAGTAACCACTTTATTGCTGTGATTTCACAAATTTTCATCAAGCCGTTAACATTAGAAATAGAACAAAATTCCACAGAACTTCCAGATGAGGTCAAACACTGAAGAGACGACCAAGCATTTCTGTTATGAACTATGACCATAGTCTTCCTGACTATGACAGGAAGAGAATAACCTGTGTCTCATAGTTGTGTCAATAACACAAAAGTAAAATAATATGAAGATGGCAAATGTACTTCTATAATTTATTAACATAATTCCAGGAAAGATATGGACCTTAAAATTCTCCATATGAATATAACCTACATACTTTAAGACACCATTGTTACTAAATGGTTTGTGGTGTGTTCAAAGGCCACAGAAGATTAACAGAAGCAAGTGTGGAAAAGAGAACAAAATGTCCAGAAAAGCATACGGCAAATAGGGCCACCAAATGAGATTGGCATATTTAACCCAAAACAAGATTTAAAATTTTTAAGCCAAAAAAAGATGAAGAGGAAAGACTGGTTAACTCTAAATATGAAAAAAAAATCCACGCATTAACAGGAATAAACAGCTATTTTAGTCAAATAACAGTTCTGAAACCAGGAAAAATTGAAGACGGTTTCCAGGTATCAGCCAACAAGTGCAGAGACAAAACTTAGCCTTTGGTAACACTGACTCTTCTAAATTCACAAATGGCATCAAAAGGATCATGTATTAGATAAAACAAGCCACCCTCTTCCCCACTGAAAAAATTAAAATCAGAATTTCATCAAGCTCCATTTTCGCTTCTGTGCTTCAGTCTACAGCCTTCCTCTACAGACTAAAACCCTGAAATGCCTGCTGTAGCCTGAGTTGAAGCAACCCAAGACCACAAACCCAAACTGTGAGACCTACTCAAGATCTACTGCCTCTTTATAGCAAATCACCCTCCCAGTAGATGGTTTGATAGAACTCTCTGCTCAGTAACACCACCGAAGTCTAAAAGTCTTTGGAAAGCTTGGATGAGACCTGTGCCTAGATGGTCTCCTAACAAGGAGACATGTCATCTTTGACTCAGAGGACAAAGGTCATTGCTACTGATGGTGTCACGTGGCACAAACTGCAATGATTATTATTTCCTTATCTTTTAATATTGAGAATAACCTTAAATTAAGCTCAGTTACACTAGTTCAATGAGAAGGGGGATCAACCCTTTTTTACTGCATACAAATAAAAGCCACACATTAGCCCAATTTTATGATTCTGCTTCCCGAACTGAAAGCTAATTTATCAGAAGTTCACCATTTAAAAGCATAGATTTGTTCTAAATAAAATTGCATTTTCAACAGCAAAGTTATTAGATCTTAAATCTGGCCTTAAAGTCTGTTAAATATTGAAGCAACACTATACTAAATTATTTTATTATTACAGTTATTATATTTTGTTATTATAGATCAATGTGAAGCTCTGCTGATATCGACATTTCTTCTGCAGATCACAGAACTGTTGGTGAGTTTACATGTTTGGCCAAAACACATATATAATTTTTTTTTTAAATGACTATATGCATTTATTCATCACAAAGTCTTTGTTTACCAATGCAACTTTAATACAGCAGTTAGTGACAACACTTAATTCATTAAGCATTGTGTGCTCTAATCATTCCGTATTTCAAAATGGTAGTCTCAGAGTAAAAACAAATAGCCAGTACAGAACCTTAGCAGAACCTGTGCAACTGTTGCAGATCTGAAAAATTAAGCTCTTCCTCTTCCTTTAATCTGCTTCCTGATCTGTTCACTTAAAGAAAATTTGCTAGAAATTAAATTACAGAATACTAGAGTTGGCCTTGACACAACCTGAATGTCCCAATTTGTGGCTAGACTTAACAGTGTTAAGAATGAATAAATATTTAGAATAATCAGTGTCTGCCATCAATAAATGTATTCCAGTAGTAAACATTCTAAGCATAAAAATATGTGTATGCATATGTACACGTGCCAATATCTGAAAACCAAACATACGGATGGTTTCCATCGGAGATTAATACAGTACCACTTTTAAGTCACTGAAACCATTACAGTTACTCTGCATCTGAGGATCTGAACTCAATAGCCGGGCAGAGAGAAAGAAAACAGCAGAAGACGTCAAGAAGACTCAAGAAGAGTTATGATTCAGTATTCAAAAATCTATTAGGAGCTGCAGAGAAGAGTGAACTCCTGTTCTGACAGAGCTTTCAATCTAAATTCTAGTAAACAAGTAAGGAAGTCATAAAGGGCAAAGAAACATCAATAAATGAGGAGAAACAAAGGTGATTCTATAGTGGAACAGATCCTCTGGGAAGCTATGTTAAGGCATAAGGATATCCACGAAGAACTGATTACAGACAGCCAACATGGCTTCTTCACAAAGAATAATTCATGTCTGTACAATGGAGTGTCTGCGTAGGCGGATAAGAGAAGAGCAACTGATGTCATCTACCTGAAGTTCCATAAGGTCTTTGACAAGGTATCACACAGTATTCGTGTCTCTGAATTGGAGAGATAGGAGTTTCATACATGGACTATTCAATGGCTAAGAAATTGGCTGGGTGGCTGAGTCCAAAGAACTGCAGTCAGAAATTCAATGTCCAAATGGAGACTGGTAACAAGAGGCGTCTCTCTGGGTCAATACTGGGACCAGTACTGTTCAACATCATTAATGACACTGATAGCACGATTGAGCACACTTCTCAGCAAGTCTGTGGATGACACCAAGCTGACTCGGGTAGCTGATACACTAGAGGGAAGGGATGCCATCCAGACAAATCTTGACAGGCTTGAGGAGTAGACCTATGTGAACCTTACAAGGTTCAACAAGGCCAAGTGCAAGTCCTGCACCTGGCTCAGGGCAATCCCCAGTATCAATACAGGTTGAGGGATGAAGAGATTGAGAACAGCCCCACAGAGAAGGACTTGGGGACACACGTGGATGAAAAACTGGACACCAACCAGTAACATGCACGCACAGCCCAGAAAGTCAATTGCATCCTGGGCTGCATCTAAAAAAGCATGGCCAGCAGGTCGAGGGAGGTGATTTTGCCCCTCTACTCTGCTCTGGTGAGATCCCCATCTGGAGTCTGGCATCCAGCTCATCCAGCTCTGGAGTCCTCAGCATAAGAAGGACATGAACCTTTTGGAGAGGGTCCAGAGAAGGACCACAAAAAAGCGGTCAGAGGGTTTGAGCACCTCTCCTATGAAGAAAGGCTGAGAGAATTGCGGTTGTTCAGGTTGGAGAAAGCTCCAGGGAGACCTTGTTGTGACCTTTCAATATATGAAGGAGGCCTACAAGAAAGAAGGGGACAGGCTTTTTAGCAGGGCCTGCTGTGAGAGGACAAGGGGTTACAGTTTCAAACTAAAAGAGGGTAGGTTTATTTTGGACATGAGGAAGAAATTCTTTACAAAGGTTGCCCACAGAAGCTGTGGATGTCCCATCACTGTAAGTGTTCAAGGCCAGGTATGATGGGGCATTTAGCAACCTGATCTAGTGGAAGACATCCCTGCCCATGGCAGGGGGGTTGGAATGAGATGAACTTGAGAGGTTGCTTCCAACCCAAACTTTTCTATGATTCTGTTGAAAGATGTGACAGTAACTTGTTTTAAGTGTTGATGACCTTATGTTCTTCTAACTTAAATCTCTTCTCTCAAAATTCCCTTTCAAAAATTGAGGGGAGGTAAGCATTAGACCTAAAGACAGCAAAATATCTACAAGCAGTTGAGATTGATAAAATAAGAAAATAAGAAGCAAATAAGAAAGTGAGAGACAGTGATGAAACCACGGGCTTTGCACAATATAGCTTGCACCAACTTACTGAAGAGAGTCAACATGATGAAGGCAAATTCTGATACAGGAGAACTGCAAAGTCAACACTTGCAATAAACAAAAATTTGCCAGAGGAGAGAAATAACAGATTTTGATCACTGGGATCAGAATAAAACAGAACATGCAAGGACAGTATTGTCAAGGCTAGTCTGGCATGATATTATCCATCTAGAGTATTCTTTCTGGAAGACAGACAGATCTTACTTGTCATTGAACTAAGTGGCTATTTTACTCTCTACTGATTTTGTTCTGAATTGTAAAAGTCTTTAAAACTCATTTTGACACAAAACTAACATTTCTATTAGGTTTTAGAACAGGAGTATGAAAAGTGCCAATCTGTGGTTTGGGTGTAAAGATCTTCAGTTACTGCCACTGAAGTTCGCCTGCATTTTTGTTAGATTTCATCTGCTTAAGTAATTTTAAGTTTTGTTCCCTTTTTTTTTTCATAGCATTTGGGAACTGACTAAGGGCTCCTTTCCATAGGCACGAAGAAGCTTAAAATTCATGTAGACATTGTTAAAACAACACACGAGCCTAATACAGACTGAATTATTCTGATATATAAATGATTTTTTCTAGCCTAACTGTACCCAACTCCAAACAACTTAAAGAACTTAAAAACATACTCCATATGAAAAGAAACAATATGCACGCAGGAGCTATACTCTGTATTTTCTATTACTAAATGCCAATTTCACATCTTCTGACATTTAAAATGGGTAGCAGCTTTTAAAGCTTTAGCCAGCGACAGAGATTAAGGTCTAGAGTGGAATTATTACTGAAAGTATCTTCTGGAAGGGATTCCCTCCAGAGAATTTCTTCCGTGAAGTCAAGAGAATACCAGCAGTTACACAAGTTAACACCAGCTAAGCCCCTCCAAGATTACCTTACTCTAGAGGAGTGAATCAATTTCTGCAGAATTTGCTGAGTCTACTGGACAGGAACACAGAGGATGTCTAAATCTCTAATAACGATTTGAAAGTTATTTCCTTTCTGCTACTTCGGAGCGACAAGCAGAAATTAAGGATGAAAATTCCAACATCCAAGAAATCTCTCCCTATCTCTTCTAATATTTAAAGGGTGCCAACCATCTTCGCAGACCTCTGGGTACCAAAAATATTCTACCCAGGTATCAAGAAATCAAGTCACTGTTGTCACCACAGTCCAACATACTTCATTTCAACTTCTAATAATGTCATAATACAGCTGAGTTATTACTGTATATCAATATTGAATTCCTTGATTTATCAATATTCTAACATTTCACTACTTTAAGTTAGCATTCCCCCCACTGGGCAACCCAGTATGGTAGATCTAATTCTCACACAGTTTTCAGGATTACATATTAGGAAAAGAAATTCATGCCAAGGCTGAATGTTTTGCATAAAATCAGATTAGCAGAAATATGCACAACATACAGAACAAAAACCATATACACTTATACACTTGCTGATAACCCACAAGTCCCACCTAATTTCCTTACATTTATGGCCAGCGCACACAGCTGGTACTGTTCTAAGGTGATGATTTCATGGTAACAAGGTTCCTGTGCCAACTTCACAATAGCGTTCCCTGCAGCCAGCCTCAACCGAGACATATCAGGTTTACTGAAAAACAAGCACATGGATTAATTATGTAATTATTTGTCTTAAATCCCAGTAAGTTTGCATTACTGAAAAGCAGGTACTTTAAAAAGAAGGAAAAGTTTCCATGGACTCTGCCCCACCGCCGACACGCTCGCCCCCCACCCGAAATCAATAGCAGAAGTAACTTCAAATCAAAAGTATTCTCCATGTCATCACATTTTACAACCTATTACCACATACCTATCACCTTGCCGCAACTTAACATGAAAGTATTAACTGAAACTTCCTGAAAGTTCCACATGAGTGTGAAACATTTTTAGCTGCACACTGGACCAGCACAGTACAGGCTGCCCCTCAGAGACCTCACGTAGCCTGTAAGATACTTCTGTTCATGCTGCTTATAGGCCTCATCCACTTCCCTTTTTCGGTCAGGGGTCGTACAGCTGACACACACTACAATGTCACCCATACCAGCCTGATCTTTAATCCTAACCTACAAGCTCTCAGCTGGCTCATCATCCATCCCTCAGGCAGAGCTCCAAGGCCTAGGGTTGAAGTGTTGCTTTTAGCACAGAGCAACCTCACGTGTCAATTGCAGCTTTCTCTCTCCCCTAAAAGTATCCCCAGCTCTCCATTAACTTTAATAATGGACAACAACCAACCACATATTTATAAATAGTTTCTATTATTGTTTATAGTTTTGAGTACAAAAACCATGGGAAAATTACATTTCTAAAACACGGACAGTAAGGAATCATCACTTTAAGCATAAAAACCTCACAGGACCTACAGAACTGATCTATTCACAAACTACTGGGTAAGCTAACAACATGCTCCGAGAGTTATGTTGAATTACTGCCACCTAACTCCCTTGTAACGGCTAGGAATGGCCATATTACAGAATTTATTAACAAGGAACTTTAAGACTACATAGTTGCTGTGTAATATATAATACACTAGACAACTCTCAGGTTTGCAATTTTGCACACACAACACAGATTCTATCTGCATAATCATTGTGTAACATTAAATTCTACCTAAGAATTAAAACCTTTTTACTCAAACTGGCGTAATCCACCCATGCCCTTAATGGCTTCGTAGAGCTAAAATTTTCAGTGTTTGGCAAGTAATAGTGTCTGACAGCTTGTCACTTCTACCACAGAGGATTAAGAAAATACCCACAAAAACAAGTTGCCTAATCATCACCTAAAAGGTAAATTATTTATTGACGCTTAATCCTCTTTACACACTTCCCTCTCACTTTTATAGGCCTCAAAAGATTAGTCTGCCTTCAAGCAGAAGTACCTTCCGTACTAACTATTCCCACCTGATTTACCACAACTTACTATTTTTTATCAGAAAGCCTGCCTATTGGCCTTTGACATACACAACAATCGGTACATCAGGATGAACAAGCTGCATGAAAAAATAAAACAAATTTTCAATCTGAAAGAGGAATTTACACAGATTATTCTTGCAATATGAGAAATGGCTCTCTGAAAACAGAGATATAACAAAGAAGATTAAAACCATTAAAATACAGCTATATCTACAGTGTTAAAACTGAGACACCGAGACTCAAACTTCTGATGAAATAAAGCCAAGCTTACCATTAGTTCTTATGAAGTAAGATTTATAAATTGTAAAGCAGTCTAACAGAATAGTTTATGTACTACTTTAGCTAAAACTCTTCCCATCGCATCATCACAGACATCGAAACATTACTATTTGTTACACACCTAATTTTCCCCTGCTCTGTTAAATCTCCATCACTGTGTAATATTGTTGTTAGCAGCCTCAGAGTAGAAGTTCCTGACTTGCTGTGGTTGTTCTTCATTCCTAGCAACCATCGAACCATCATCTTGATGGCCTGAATCTGAAAAAAAATTGGATATGCAGAAGTCAAATCACACCATGAGCCTCGTTTTAAAAATAATCTGTATCTTAATTTAATTACACAGAAATTACCAAGTGTTTTTGCTGCTATGAATATTAGCAGCAAAACATTTAAATGCTGAAAGTTAACTAGACAGCAACTTTTCACTGAAAGTCTCAAGCATTTATTACGGCAAATAAATATCATACATTAAGTTTGAATAGTTTCTTCTACTAAGCAATCACATATTCTGATCTGTGAAAATGTTACCTTAATTGAGCTTACATCCACTAAACACTGTGAAATAGGCAAAACACTTTATACTGAAGAAAATGTTACCGGATCAAAAAGCATAACACATTTTCATCTTCCTGTATTCCTGTAATTAGTGTTCTTTATTTATAGATGTTATATCTGAGTTAAATTTAAGAAATGTAAATTAAAACACTTCATACAACATTTTGACTGTTAGAATATCAATGTGTATTAAGATACCTCATCCTGGAAAACAGTGTTACTTTCATGGCTATTTAAAGAAAAGCCTCAAAGCCTGTTACTGAGGATAACTTGTCTTTTGCCAACAGAAACATCAAGTGTATTGAGGCAAGCTTCTAAAAGTATGCAGAATCTAGCAGCTATCATAAAACACTGAATAATTTCACATTTCTTTAGTGAAAATAATGCATGAATTTGGAGATTAAGTTTGTTTTAGTATTTGAATCCCTTTGTCCTTTTGTTTTCCTTCTATATTAAGAGCAGAGATGATAAAACAGAAAAAGCAGTAACCTCTCAATGCAAATGAAAATGCTCTTCTGAATCACTTAGACAGCCTTGGGAAAAAAGAATAAATGAAATGGCAAAAACAAACAAATGAAAACACCAAAACCCAAAGTTCAAAACACAAAACCCAAAAACTTTAGAAAAACTAAGACACTTTGTACACAGTTAACTTTGAATTTTCTCCTTAATGGGGAAGGCAGTTCTAAAAACTTTATATAAACATTCACAATATCACCGAATGGAATAGATCAACTGTATGATGAATTTCATGTAACAAACTGATCAAAATGGACCCTTCAGATCTAAGTTCTAGGACTGTCATCTATATACGAGTTTATTTTTTAGCACTGTGGGCCACTTACTCCACCTACAGAATTCTAATTCTATTGGGTAACACCCGGAAGAGTTAGGATGTTTGTTACTCGGAACTCAAAATGCAAATGGATTTTGTGGAATAGAAATAAAATTGTCTTGCCCTAGCTTTCAGAGAGTCTTTCACTTGAAACAGCTTTAATATCCACCAGAAGATTTTAGTCTCAATAAAACCAATATAATAATAATACCAAAATAATAATACCAGTAATAATAATATCATCATCATAATAGTAAGAATAACAATAATAATAATAGCAGCAGCAATAGCAACAGCAGTGGATCTTCTGACAGCTTACCAGTTCAGCTTCTTCATGTCAAAACCAATAACTGTAAGCATTAGTGCCTCCCATTTGCTGGGAGGATGGATATATACTAGTTCTGTTTGGTCTTCAAGTAAATGAATATTCAGCCAAGGAACAGCCACATGCTGTCTTGTGCCTTGACATCTCTGGTCGGCTCCTGAGCAATTTCAGTTTTAATCTTTGCTTCTCTCTTTTCCCCTCCACAATTCCCTCCATTTTACTGTCTGAATCTCCTCTAGTCTTCCTTTCAAGTAGCAAATCCTAATCCCAACTCCTTCAGAATTTTCCTCTGACCCTTCTATGTTCCCCATTTCTTTGCTGGTGTTAACAATGTTGGGTTGACATTCCAGCAATCCTTCAGAATTAAACACTGGCATGAACTTGGTACAGGGTATGAGAATTCCCCCAGTCACTGCTTCTGGCTACCTGAAGACTTAATCAAATGTGACATGAGTTTGCATTGCTCTCATGTTTTAATTTTTTTCTTTGCAGCCAAATAGGAAAACTATCAAAGGATAATTCCAGTTGGAAGGAGTGTCAGGAAGTCTCCAGTCCAATCTCCCACTTAAATCAAGGTCTGCTATGAATTCAAATCATGTTGGTTTCAGTTTTACCCATTGTTCTGTCAAAAGCTTCAAGTACTGGGATTGCACAGGCTCTCTTGGCAACCTGTTCCACTGCCTGACTGTCCCCGGGTTTTTTTCCTTATATCCGGTCTGAACCTCTTTTTTCAAGTTGTGTCCCATGAGCCTATAATTATTCTCTGAGATTAAAAAATACTACACACAACATGCAAGTATCAGTAAAGTCAAAATACAACATTGGTCAGAACCATATCAAAGGCCACAAATGACTGCCTTGTACTCAACTTGGCAGCACAACATGAGGTGCATGTATTTGAAGTGCAAGCAAAAACGATAGGACGTTTTAATTTATTTTTGAGGTAGTGACTATAACATGACAGATCTGATAGAGAAAACTGCCATTAACTACTAGCTTTACATAAAGTGCCAGTCGTGAATAAGTATTAATTTTTAAGATTAAAATTAACAAAAATAATCCACAAAGAGTTATAACCCTTGTCTCTGATCTAGAGGTTTCATCATGCCTCCATTGTAAAAGGATAGTGGTCCTTGAAACACTGTCTTCCTACTGCATCAACGTTATAACAACAGCTAGCTCAGGTTTCTACGGCTTTTCAGAGCCACAAATACTGCAGGGAGAAACCAGCAGTGAAAAGTGAAACAACACCCACTGAAAGCAGAGTTAGAGAAATAGGATAGAAACCTTATCTTGCAGTGTACATAGAAGAAAACAAGAAATATCACTGCTGCAACATAAGTCTCAATCCACTGCATGGTACATGTTCAGTACTGCTCAGTGTCAAGAGAGGTTACTGTTTTAGAGCAGATAGTCAAGCACCAGACGTAGGAATTCAAGTCTAACTCATACAACAATTAATTCAATTCATATTTAATACTCTGCTGAAACTTTTCTGAAAAGAAATCATTTCATTTAAGGTTTAGCATCCAAAACTAAGGCTAGCCTGTATCAGTCTACATCTGTTATGCTGGATGATATCACAGTTTTGCCATCTTCAGTCCTTCCCCCTTTCATACTTAAACTTAGATATGCTATACAACTATGTTACAAAGAGAGAGGAGGGCTTTTACAACCAGAGTGAAAAAAAAAATACACTGACAGAGAGAAATCATTTCTAAACTAATGGTGTGGGCCTGCAGCATTCATTAAATATAGGCTTCTCAGTGGTAAAAAATGCTAATTAAATTTGCAAATCAATTTCCACAATATCCTGTTTTCACTTGCCAATAAATGCTTCTTACAGTTTTCAGGCTTGGTTTCAACTTCAAATTGCCTTAAGATTTTCTATAAAGCCAGTTCCTTTCCAAATAGCCAATTGTTTGGAAAGTTTTATCAACATAAAAGCACATTTTAGAGAGAGATAACAGTTTCACAAAGAGTTTAAAAAATTAAGAAAAACTATTTACTACTTCAAGTTACACGTATAATTACTGAAAAACTAGCAGTTCATGCAATCAAAAGTATCAAGCATTCTTCTAACAGTTTCTTGAGGGCATTGTGTAACTATGGAATTACATGAATACAAAAAATATCCTTGCTGTAGTCAAATGAATTAAAAGCTAACAAATCAACTCCAAACACAACTGAACATTTCCAGGAATGAGTTCTGTAGTGAGCTGGAAACCAAAGTACTTACTAAACCAGCAGAGAAGAAGGTAAGCTACAAAGGGTTTAATAACTTCAAGAGAGAAGGCAAAGAACTTTTAAAAAACATCAGAACAACTTTATTCAAAAGGCATTGGGAATTAAATGACTGCTATAATTAACTTAGAAATGGCATGCTACAAAGTACATGCATCTTTCTAATTCTGAAAGAAAATGTGAAAGCATAATCTATCCCTGTTCTGAAGAAAGGGTATTTAAAACCAAATACAGACACAGGGTGTATTTTCCACAGGAGCATTTCTGGTGGAGTGAAAAATTGAGTGGTAATATCTATCACCAAGTCCAGAAAATGTAATAATAAACTTACTCCAAAAAAAGAAGTTTAAGATGAAAAAAAAAAACCCAAACACCTCATAACTTTAAAGGATTTTTTTTTCTTAAATCTAGGTTTTTCTCTAACACACATTGTACACAGAGAAAAGCAATGTAACACATTTATTCATTTGAGGAAAATGACAACTCCAAACCCAATTAATTTTTATTCCAAAACAGCACTTGAAGTTTCTGGGAATGTCCTAAAAATTCAAAATAAAAAGGGAAGACTTGTAAACCAAGTCTCTATGGTATTTAACTCCTATGTTAAACAAGAGGGGGAAAAAATCGTTTTACTTTAACTATGATAATATCAGGAATACTTAAGTGTTGCACACAAAACCTAAGCCTATAAAAAGCTGTAATAAAAACTCAAGTAAGTAAGTGTTTACGTAAATTTATTTGCAAAAGTAAAAAAAAAACCAAAAAAAAAAGCAGCTCCCAAAAGCAACTTCTTTTATTCTGGCAATCCAAAAAAGTGTATTCTGCTAAGATGCTCAATTTAAAAACAGTTAAATTCTTTTTATTTTAGAAAGCTGGCAAGGAAACAGTGGTTGACAGCTTTGGGAATCCATACATTTAACTTCCTTTAAGTATTACACATACAATCATGAGAAAATATAGTAAGTGATACTTACTTTAACAAGCGTTTCAGGAGACACTTCCTCATCTGGGACCCAAAGCTTTGTCGTCTTTTTTCCTGGAAGCTAAACAAATGTTACATTTTGTCACACTGCTGTTACTCTTCAGTGAAATCTGCTGTAATCTCCTCTTTCCTGCTGCTTCTGAATACAATACAGCAGCACTCACTAGTGAGCTTTATGCCTTCTGTATTTTATAGAAGTAATCACTACAGAAGTGAGATAGGGTTCTTAACTCACTATTCAAGTATCAAATTTAACAGTAGTACAGAGGTTTTTATTGTTGTTGTTAACTGAAAGCTATTCCTTTACAGTATATAACCATTGCTTTGAAAAAAATTTCCAGTTTCCATACTCAGTAGATTGGAACCTCAAGTGCATAGTTTTAG
>NW_010418315.1:4876-9004 GCF_000710305.1 Buceros rhinoceros silvestris | reverse complement strand
CCTAAACAATGGCTGACAATGCAAAAGTTCATTTTTTTCACTTTATAATCACTACCAATACAGAAGTACTAGAAAAAGTACTAGAAAAGTACTAAGAAAAATCAAAACTTGCAGTCTTCACCTAAATGGGGTATTTTAGTTTCAAAAGCATTATACTTCCTAAAAAAAAAAAAATCACAACTTGCTTAAGATAAAAAAGACTGAGTGAAGTCACTAACATTTACCCCATTTGTAACAAAAGGCAAATTACACGTGATCAAATGCTGGGCTATACAGTTTGTCGCTTTTGTAAGGACTACCAAAACAGGACTCCCACCTTTCCTGTACTGTGAGTTTTCCACTGAGTCAAACAGTACCCGTGGATATCAGAAGACAACCATATACAAAAACCAACACGCCAAGAATTTTCACAAGTACTTGCTGGATATCATTCTTCAGGGAAGCTGAATTTTAATACAAAGTTTTAAAATACTTACCCTATCATTCATTAGCAAATCTTTAACAATAAAAGTGGCAACCAAAGATTTCAAAGGGGCAGCAAACTGATCAGGTGCTAGCATAGCTATATGGCCAATAGTAACCAACGGTGTAATGAGATGCTCAAAATTGCTTGGATCCAGACTTTTATGCAGTGGCTAGAAGAAAGGCAACAAATTCAGGTATTATTGACATAATCTGTGTTCTATTGAGGGGAGAGAGGTGAGAGTTCTGTACCAAGTTGTCCATGTCTATTTCAGCAATAAAATTTTAAAAGACTTATTAACTATTTAGATTTAAAAACACATTCACCAACCCTACAAGTCTCTTAACAAAGCAAAAGAAAGATCAAGCAGACAGACAATTTTTATCGCATCTGGGTAGTTCAAGAAGTGGCAACTCAAGCAGGACTGTTTAGGAAACGATGGATTAAAAAAATCATATTTTCTTGTTGAGGAAGTGAACATACTACATCTCAAGATGGCCATTTCAGTAACGGACTATGAATTAGCCTTCAAGAAAAAATGCTGATGGGCACTCATTAAAAACAACATTTGTAACTGTAACTATAAAATTTACTTAAACAGTCTCTATCATCATAGTCTCTTCAGTTTTCCACAATTTCGGTAACCATTTGAATACTTTGGACCGGTCCAACAAGGGCAAGGAGTGGTGTATAGTTCCCTCTCTAAATAGTTTACAGTTCTAGCAGACAGTCCAACACTTTGCTACGATTTTTCAGTTCAAACTGTATAAAACAAGGGGAAAGGGGTAAAATATCTTCTCTAAATTTAATACAACTTGCAATATACATTGCCACTACATCCCTTGATTTACATATGCAACAGAAAAGATTAATAAAAAATAACTAAATATTTTAATTTTACCTCAAATATCTGTGCAAACTGCGTTTCTTTGCTGGAAAATATTGCATGAATGCAGTGAATAGCATACTTGGCTTGACGAGGGGGTCCCTTTTTAGCTTTATGGTGCAATACTGGAAGCAAAGCACTAAAAAAAAAAAAAACCACCCAAAAAGCTAAGTACCTTTTCACAAATTGACATATCTTCCAAAATACCAAACTAGCAAACTAGAAAAAAAAGTATAGACAGATATATCAGAAAACAACACCTCTGCAAAAGTGCAAGTAAAAAGCCTCTGGGTTTTGTTGATAAAGTATCACATGGTAAAATAAACATTTTACCTGTACAAGTTACTAAAATTATTTTTTGGAAATATTCCTATGTAGACATTTCCATTAAACACCAAAGAATGTTTTTACATTGCCACAAACCTAATTTAGGAAAAAACACACATAATTCTCATGGGCAAATGATAAAAATTACAGCAGTACTGGTGATGTATCAGCTGTCACTACTTTGGATATATTCATTTCACTTCCATTCTTCAAAAATCAATGCCTTTTACAGTCATTCAAAAATTTCTTTCTTGTTTTACCTGAAGTAATACTTTCTTCCAAAAGAATGCAGGACAATGCATGCAAAAGAAAGACTGAGAACTTCCAAAATCTCATACAGTAAAGAACACTACTCAAACAGAATAAGATACACAACTTACGATCGTATATGAGGAAAGTCTTCTTCAATTTTGCTTCCTGTATTTTTGAAAATTTGTAATGCAGCTTCTGCCACTTTTTCATCATCCATTTTCAAGCAAGCCAGGAGAGATTCAAAAGTTTCCGCTGAATGAAATGAGATAGGGTGTGTAAACGAAAGTACCTGCCAAAATATGATGAAAGCCATGTTAATATGTTTTTAAAGATTCACTTATATAGAATATTCCCTCAAGAGTCATTTTCCACTGCCATATTGGAATGTTTATAGTACTCTGCCTAATTTTGTCATGCGAATCACATTTCGTTTTTTCTGACTTTTTTTTTAGTGCCTCCTAAACTTCTCTGCCGTTACTCACGATTGCATCAGTTTTAACTTATTTCTCCAGTCTCAATTTCTTCTCCTATTATTGTGAACACGTACTTCTCAGTGGCTGCATCTAAATTAGTACTGGGTTACAGCAGAAGCAGGTCTTAAAAGAAACACATTTGATACCTAGGAAGCAATGTTCACATTCTATGGGTTTTACTTCACAGTATTTCTAGAATGACTGAACCCACTTTAGGCACTGCAACCCAACATGTGCTTCTGAGGTCCATCTCATGATTGTGTCTCTCTAAAAGGAATGCAGCTTCTGTGCTCCCAGACTTTACACTTGGTTGCTAAGTGGAACAACCAGTTATGCTCTGAAGTTAGGTTCCCATCTCTAAAATAGTAATATAGACATACCCAAATAGGGTCTCTAGTCCCTCAAACTTTCCACATCAGCTTACCAGATCCTATACCTCTCCTTCAGATTACTGGACTGTTTTCAAGTATGACAGTTCTCACGTGTTAAAAAAACAAACAAACAAACAAGCAAACAACAAAAAAACACCAAAAAAACAAACGTCGTTCGATCCTCCCTGGAAGTTTTGTCTTAATTTTTAAGTGGCTGTTGATTATTACATAGTTGAAATAGGTAAGACCCAAATTTATGAGGAACTCAGGGGAACCTCAGTATTGTATTGATACACAAGTACAGTTCCAAAAGAAGCATAACTATATTCACAGTCTAGTAATCAGAACTCAGCTGCTGATGTCACATACGCGACTACTGCTGACTTACAGAAAAGCTTCTAAGTTACTTATAACATAACCTTACTTATATGCCACATAAAATGAGCTTTGAGAACAAAAATCAAACCAAAATTCTTCCAGATAGCCACCACATGACTAAGGAGACTGAATGCTTATTAAAAAATTATTTTAACAAAGTTGCTTCAGAAAGTTTCACATGCTCACTGACTGCTGGCAGTGTACTTGCCTTAAGCAATTCAAGACCTGCTCTGATTGCCTGGTCAGTAGGTACACCCTCATCTTCATCATCAGCTGTTCCATCTATAGACTTGTTTACTTGCTTGATAAGGGCACTGAAAAAGAAAACAAAACATGGCCATGTATTTACTTCAATTCCACCATGTATAACTGTTTTCATAAGCGTAAGATATAATCTTGTTAAAGGAACTTAAAACATAAGCTTGTTATAAAACAAATGTCAGCTACATGCATAATCTAGCTGTTCCTATCTCCTATCTAAATCAGAGCTTATGAAGCATTAAAGTTCAAAACTGTTTATCCATCATGAATTTAGAACTATATTCAAGTTATTACACACAAGTTACTCTTTAAGGATGTACAAGGCAAGAAAACAATTTGAGCATTACAAGCAACAAATTTGGGTAAGAATTATAGCGAGGTTATTAGATGCTATGGATTCTTAATAATTGATGGAAAATAACTGTTTACAATGTTTAGTCTGCAACCAAGAGAAAGAATATAACCATTAAACAGCTGTGTTAAGAGCTGATGAAAATTTTAAAAGATCTCTCTCCTGCATCTTTCACCTGGACAGAAATGCTTGTTTTTTCCTTACACATTGCCCTAGGAAAAGAAATGGCAATTATCCAAATGATTCTATTACTGAGTAGTCTAGGCAGCTTCCCTACCAGAAACTGAACAATATTCAGAATATTCCTTCCATATATCCTATAAATGGCATTTTTAGCAAAAAAAAAAAAAAAAAAACCGAACAAA
>NW_010418315.1:0-4815 GCF_000710305.1 Buceros rhinoceros silvestris | reverse complement strand
CATTTTTAGCAAAAAAAAAAAAAAAAAAAAACACCGAACAAACCACTCAAAATCCCCAAATCCTAAAACAGAACAAAAAAACACCCCACCAAAAATAAACAAAAAACCCCCAACTTGTAGCAAGCCAAGGGAGAGACCTCCCAGTCAGACTTAGAGCTTTTGTTTCTGCCCCTAACTGGACAAAAATAACTATTAAGAAACACAAACAGTCTGAGTCTAAAAAATGAAGCAGAAGTTTAGCAAAACTTTACAAAGATGGGAGAAGACCAGTTCCGTGGCAAAGCTGAAAATACCTGCTTTTTACTAGTTTTTTGGGTGCTTGCATATGGTACAGCAGTCAGTCAGTTGGTAGGTTGTGAAATATTAAAACTTAGTACCACATGTGAATATTACTTTAGATACATATTTGACATTGTTTCTGTCAATGTGAAAACTGTATTTTCAAATTAAAAGTAAAAATCCAGCTATATATTGTACTTGACCCAAGATCAGCGAAATCTCAGTCACTCCATTACACTGCATACATGACATGTTATGTTAGATTTTTCAGTAACGGTTGGAACTGAAAAGCTCCAAGTACTTAAAAAAGTCAATTACCATAGTTGGAATTAACATATAAGAATTCAACAGCATTTAGAACGAGTTGTCTCTAACAGCATACCATATATCTCAAATAGAACTGTTAAATAATCATTTTAACAACTACTTTTTCCCTTCCCATAATTTCACTGGCTTACTCTTCCTTAGACTCTTGGTGCCTCGTCATCATAATTCCTACTTCCTCAGTTAAAGTACTGTTTATGTCGCTATGACCTAATATTCCGAGTGGAAAGTTTCAGCGAATAGCCATGGACAGAAATTTCTTTTAAAGTCAGTCAGTCAGCCACAAACCAAACTTCATCCATCAGCAACAGATGCAGTTTTATTACACAGTTGTCCCAGCATTATTTCTGTAGCCACATTCTGAATGAGGACCCAAAAACCCCTAAGCAAGGGGGAACAGAAGAAAATGCTACAGGCCGCCGTGCCTTAAACCACACCTTCCCAATCCATTACTGCTTGTGCTTAAAGGTGAAATAATAAAACACCATTTGAAACCCTGTGATCTATGGCCAGCAACACACACACACACAAAAATACCTGATGGATTCGGTATCGATGTGCACAGGAGCAATTCTCTCAAGAAGAAACTTTATCATTTCCAGGAAAGGATTTGTTGGCTGTTTTGGATTGCCCAGCTTCTTTGTTATTTCCCTCTGCAACAGAAGTTTCAGTTAAATTTATAGTCAATTCAGTTCCAAAAAATAATCATATATTTTAAGAGCAATTCTTACCACACATCCTTCAGCCTGTTTGCAAGAACATGTTGGGCTAACAAGCATTTCTAACTGACTTCTTATTTTTTCATCATCTTCTAGAACTTGTGTGAACTTTTTCATGAAATCTTGAGCTTTCCCTGGATCAGGAAGGTTTCCTTCAAATAAGCAAAAGAAAACTAAACAAAAGGAAAACTAAAGGAAAAAGGGATTTGCAACATGGCCAGCCAAGCAGCAAGACACAGCTTTTTCCTCCACATTTTTTCAAAAACATACCTAGCCTTAAGACATACCTTTTTTGGCTGCAACAGTTGGCTTTTTTTTTTTTTTAAAGTTGATTTAAAAAAAAAAAATTTTAGAATTGTAAAGCAACCTTTTTCTTCTTCAAACTGGCTTTAATGCTATTGTTATGATGGGCTGGGGGGAAACAAGGAGTGTTGCTTTGGGGCTGGTGGGTTTTTTTCTTTGCCACGTGCTCAGGTTACATACAAGTTCTTCAGTTTCTGAAGTGCCTTCCACACTACTGAAACTCACACTCTTTTGCATTCTCCCAATAACACTTACCAAGATCTCAAAGACAGGTAAGTTCATAGATAGTTTTGTAGGTTAGTTAACATCAGTTAATATATATTCTATAATAAATGCTAAAGCAGACATCCCTTAACACCCTAGATCATCTAGATCTTTAATTAGTCCTCAACACATGCAGCTGAAATGTCATGTGATAAGCTTCATGACTGGAGACTTGTTAAAGTAAGGAAGTAATTCTGCTTACAGTTGTAACAATACACTGTAAGGAATTGAGGCATCACATTTATCATTATTTGTTACAAAACTTCCTATAAGCTTATCTCAAATTATTTTTAAAGCAAGAAAGCAATATAGTTCCACTAATTTTTAGACAGTGTAAATACTTCAACTAACTTACTTGTTATAACCATCACTTTTGAGAATATAGCTTTACTGCTGGCATCTGTCTGCAAGTCAAAGAAAAATGGATTAAGTGCAAATTTGTCATTGTATATTTCCACTTGAATACTGAGTGAGCAAAATTCCGTAAGGTATTATCAACAAGTCAGCACCCATTTTGCTAACACGTAATGTGTTAGAAATCAAAACCACCACTGAAGAGTTAATGCTAGACAATTAGAAGAAGCATAAGTTTGATCACACCTGCAGTATCAATCTGTCTCACACATACTTATCTACTGTATAACTTATGAACAGCACAAAAGGGTTATTTCTGTTTTCCATCTAAAGGCTTTTTGTTTTTAAACATAACACAAACAGGAAGCATTAAATTCACTTTATCTTCTTGTTCAGATATCTATTCTAAGTAGTCTCAGTAGCAGTTCCTACCTTATTGTAAAGAATGGAGTAAGTCAATAACTTAAGATGATTGCTACCCCAGTGGTAGTGTAATTGTGAAAGTAACCATCAGGGACCATGGCAACAACAACAAAAAAAATGAAAACATAACTGCATTTCAGGATATCTGTGAAGCTTAGATGTCAGTGAAACTGTTGGCAATATAAAGTCATCCAACAGCACTTTACAAGCAAAATAAGTGACACAAAACAGACCTTTTATCTCATTTATTTTCCTTTTGTCAGTAATTCTTCTGAATCCTGCAAGCAAAGTCCACCTTGAGACACCGAGTAAATGGAAGAGGAAAAAAGTAATACAACGATATAGGGGTGTTGTTTCTCCTATTTCAAGAGCCAGAACAATCCTGGCAAGGTGTAACTCAAACAGTGGGACCAAATACTTTAGCATAAAGTGACCGGCAAAATCTTCTAAAAATTTCTGTCAACACCTTTTCCTCTTCAATTTTATTAACAAAATGTATACCCATTTCCTACTGCAAGTGTAATGGAATCTCAGTTCATTTTCACAATGATTTCTGTCATTAAAAATATGCTTCAGATAGTCAAACAAATGAAATTAAAAATAGCATATTAAGTGTAACTCCATATTGACTGTGGGATTAAGATAAATTGAACTCACTTTCGGTTGTTTTATTAAGTCAACTAAATCCTTTACTTGATGTCGCAGCAGATTTTGACATTTCCACATTTCATTCAATGCTCTAAAAAAAATAAGAGTCATCAAAAATCATCTACTCAGTAAATAACACAGCTGTCCAATAAGAGCCTTTAAATTCTTTTCAACTTCAGACACAGAAATGTGCTTATCACCTGAACTTTCACTGCTAACTTTTCATTGCTAACTTGAGCAAAGGCTAAACGTTTCCTAATGGCATGATAAGGAAAATTTACTTGGTTGTATTAGACTGGAGCAAAATAAGATTCTGAAACAGGTTTCATTTCAGATGCTTAACTACACTGTCTTTAAAAGAAGCAGAAGTGAGTGATGTCTGGCCCACAAAGAACTCATTTGTATAAGCCTGAAATCACTCTTCTAAAAACATTCCAAGAAGTAGGCTAAAGCAGATGTTTAAGATTTTTATCATCAAAACAATGTTTTTCTCAGCTACTAGATGAATTGTGAAAAGTAGACATGATTAAATTTTTAAGAGTCGCATTAGAGCTAGTCAACAAAATCACAAATTTGCACAGTTTCCAGGAAAAATAACTTACTACATCCTTAAAAGTACTGCTGCACATGAAAACTGGAGAATTCAGAATTTATTTTTCAGTTCAAACTAGCAGTACTGAAAAAGAATCCATTCTGCATTTTGGTTTAATCTATAATAAAAATTACTAGAACAGTAACTTTTTATTTTAATATATTGTTCTCAATTTTAGTTTGTGGCATTTGTAATATCTTTAGGCAGGTAATACAAGAAATGTGGTAGATTCAAAGATCAACTTCTGTAGTATTTGAAGGCTTTGGGTTTTTTTAAGCCATTCTTTCATATACAAAGTTTCTTCTAGTCTCCCTCATGAGATGAAAAAGATATATTTGATTTTCAAGTGACTGAGTACTGCTAAATGAGAAATAAAGTAAAACTAATTCAATCAAACTGAACTTTACACCAGCAAAACTATTATTAGTCAAATTTATGCTCACGTACTCACTTTAAGCCGGAGAAGGCACATAAGATAAGTACAAGTAAAATGCATATTGAAAGACAAACAAGTAATTCCTTCTAACTCTAAAGTCATCCTAGCTTCTAAGACAGGAGTGTATTAATTGGGAAGTTTTCAGATAAGATCTAGAGCTGTTCAATGCTGTTGTCTATGCTATCTCTTTTCACACATAAAAGGACTGACATGCACTCAAGCTTCTTTCCAGATCTTTGACACTATTTTTTTTAGTTGTTTATGGTTAAAAGATGGGAAACCTTGTTAGAAAACACCCTGTTAGGTTTGTTTGGTCATTTGTTTTCTGAAAACCCATTTGAAATAATAGATCCTATTGCTACATTCTTTTTCTGATACTTCATAAACTACTTTCATCCAGTGGCTTAGGCTACTCTTAACAATTTAGAAGTAATTTACTTCTAAATTTTCTAATTTTTTAATATAAATTATAA
>NW_010418314.1:45808-62158 GCF_000710305.1 Buceros rhinoceros silvestris | reverse complement strand
GGGATTCCATTGATGGAGCCCATGGCAGCTCCCACGAGCACTCGCTTTGGGACCGCCTGCCCAGCAGGGTGAAGCAGGTGAGGCAGAGAGCAGGCAGGAACCCACACCTCACAGATCATGCTGCTTCCCCCAGAAACCTTTCTTGGGACAACAAAACAAGGGGCATCGCCACACAGCACAGACAGCGCTGCAGACTGGACTCTTAACAGCTCACCCCAGCTGCTGTCTCTCTCTGCTCGTATTCCTCACCACCAGCTCTACACCAAACCTCTGCCTGGGCATGGTTTACGTCCTCCAGCCACTGGGAAAGAAGTGCATGTCTTTACCCTTGTTAACACCCGCCTCCCTCCAAGAAGCCCCCGCCACTCTGTTGAGCCCTATTGTGGGATCACTGGCAGCAGCCGAGGGGGGGTCTGCCAGGTAGGGGCAGGACTGCGCTCCTCGCTTCCTCCCAAGTACAGTATGGGGCCAACCCATCCTACCACCAGTCAGGAACAGCAACAAAGGAAACCTGAACAAAAAACCCCAAATAGAGCCTGGAGAATCTTCTGGAAAGCCTGAGCAGCTCACAAACAAGGCTGGGACTGTTACACTATCTGACACTCTGTACCCCTTTCTGTCTTTCCTCAAAATTTCATCTGGTAAATCAATCATGACGAAGGCAAATAGCCACACTCTTTTATCCGCAGCAGCTGACGCATTTATATATATTTGATGCTTTACAGCCACAGCAATCTTTCCAAGTCTTGATGTTCCAATAAAACAGTCTCTGTCTTATTAGGCAGCAATAACATTTTTCAACCCAATTTTCTTTTCACTGAAGATCCGCCTAGAGAAGAACAAACAGTTTTTAAATCTTAACTCCTCCTAGCCTGGCGATTTCAACAGTGCCCGCTGATTCCTGCTCAGCTGAAACTCATGTAAGGCCACATAAACCCCCCAAAAATGCAGCACCAAACACAATCCAAGGTCCCAAAGGAGCGAGCACCACAGCCCCACTGCCTGTTAGCAGCGGCATATGCATCAGTGCCTTATCTTTATTTACCATAGCCCTAATTCATCTCGGGAATTAAGACACCTCATTTTCTTTTTTCTACGGAACTAAGTTATTCTTTAAGCCCTTCTTTACTACGCACTTTGTTCAGGACTTGAAATTGCAACCATCTCCGTTTTCATAAAAAACTAACTTCATTTTTTTTTTTTAAGCCACTGTCCCCATTATGTGAGAATCAGAAGTTTCTTAAGAACTTTCAACCACCAACCTCCAAATTTGAAAAGCTCTTCCAGTGTATGTCAACTGCCTTCCTCGAGGACATGAAAATTACATTATTAATTATCACTCAGACTCTTGTGAGAAAACCAGGATGGATTGCTGAGGCACAGAAAGTCCCACAGAAGTATACCACTCTTCAAAAAATCATTACTAAAGATCAAAATATCCTGTGGTAATAAAATCCCTTAACATTCCCTACTTCTGTGCTGCAGGCACCTTTAAGTCTGTAACAGAAGACTTTTGCCACTTATCTGTACCAGATCTCCAGCACTCCCCCATGATCCAGCCACACAGCACAGCAGGTACCATTTAGCCCATAGCCAGGGCTAACCTCCAGCAGTGGCTCTATCACCCAATAACCCCTCTCCAGCCAAGGAGGGGGATCAGGAAAAGGAGAAGAGATGCATGGGTTGAAATGAAAAGGGATTTAACAGAACAGCCCAGCTAATACCAAATGCTGAAATAAAGCACACAAAGTCACACTCACCCCGCAAACCTACAGCAGTCACAACAAACAGGAAAGCCGTCCGTGGGAGAGAGAAGAGGGGCAGGGTCAGCCGGAGGAAAGAGGCTCCTATCTCTTGGGCAAACTCTTTATACTGAGGGTGATGTTTCCGGAATGGGATCCACCTGTAGCCAGTTTGGGCCAGCTGTGCTGGCTGACTGTGGTACAGAACTGGGGGAGTGGGTGACACACCAGAAGGCTGTGCTGCCAGTCAGCAACACCTGGAGAGCTGGGCAGAACCTCATTAGGTTCAACACGGGCTGCACCTGTGGAGCAATAACCTGCTGCACCAGTACGGGTCAGGGGTGACCTGCTGGAAAGCAGCTCTGTGGAGAAATACTGGAGAGTCCTGGTGGACAACAAGTTCACCACAAGCCAGTAATATGTCCACGTGGCCAAGAAGGCCAGTGGTTTCCTGGCATGCATTAAGAAAAGTGTGGCCAACAGGTCGAGGGAGGTCCTCCACTCTCTCTGCTCTGCCCTGCTGAGGCCACTCTGGAGTTCTGTGCCCAGTTCTGGGCTCCCCAGTTCAGTAGAGACAAGGAACTACTGGAGAGTCCATCAGAGGCTACGAAGCTGCTGAAGGGACTGGAGCATCTCTCTTAAAAGTAAAGACTGAGAGGCCTGGGGCTGTTTAACCTGGAGAAGAGAAAGCCGAGAGGGGATCTGATCAATGCTTATCAATATCTAAAGGGCGGGTGTCAAGAAGATGGAGCCAGGCTCTTCTCAGTGGTGCCCAGTGACAGGACAAGGGGTAATGGGCACCAACCAGAACATGGCAAGTTCCACGTGAACGTGAGGGAAATCTTTACTCTGAGGGTGACAGAGCACTGGAACAGGCTGCCCAGAGAGGCTATAGAGTCTCCTCCTCCAGAGAGATTCCAAACCTGCCTGGTTGCCATCCTGACCAACCTGCTCTGGGTCAATCTGCTTTAGCAGGGGGGTTGGACTGGATGGTCCCCAGAGGTCCCTTCCCATCCCCACCATCCTGTGGTTCTGTGAAACTGCTAATGGCCTGCAGACCCCAGCAGGCCTAGGATTCTCTCCTACCAAAACCAGGACACACAGAAAGGTCAAATTAAACAAAAAACAACAGCATATCACCTTTCCCAAGCAATAATTTCCACTCTCAGAAATCACATAATTAGATCCTACTTCTTGCAATTCACCAAAAGGAAAAAGTGTCCCAGCTGGGCATCCTCAGGGTAACAGTCTGCTTAATGGAATCAGAAGAGAATCGCTCCTAATCCCATCCATCCCGTTCCTCACAGAATCATCTGGTTGGAAGAGACCTTTAAGATCATCGAGTCCAAACACATCAAATCCATATGTTGTAACGATTTAACGTGGTGAAAGCATTAATAGCATTTAGTTTGTAAGGTTAAATTCTGACCTAACTTTAACCCCACAAAATGTCAGTGATATTCATGTGATTTCAGCTGCTGCTGAACACAAGCAAAACACTCACAAGAATTCCTGCAGCAGCAGCATCTACCCCAACTTGTTTCACAGATCGTTCTCCAGGCCCATCAGAAACAAGAGGTGAATTCTGCAAACTGCTGGGCAGGCTCCTGGGCAGGGTCAACTCCACCTGGAGAACCAGCTTTCACCAGACTCATCTCTGCTTCTAGCGCTAGCACAGGGCAGATTTGCCTCTTCCCTCCTCCACCCACAGCACCATCCCTTTAATTGCCAGCGCAATACCTTAAGGTCTGGGCAGCAGAGCTTCGCTCACCCTGCCAGCGCCAGTAGAAAGAACACCAGTGAAAGCAGACACTGAGAATGGGAAGAGAGCAGAGAGCCTTCAGAGCAGAACGTTGTTTCCCAGTGGAAAAGCTGAAGGGCATTTGGTCTACGGCCAGTTGAGCAAGGGTAGAAATAAGGACTGGAGAGACAAGAAAGCAAGCTGCGTGCTGGTGGGCTGGGAGAAATCCTTGTGGTTGTCAGTGGGAAGGGACCATTCACCTGAAAGCCTGGTGCTTCTGGGGTCTCGCCCTCCAAGCTTCTGAGCCCCAGAGCTCCCGGGGCCAGCAGCAGGAACAGCTCTCCCAGAGCAGTTCTGGGAGGTGCAGAAAAGCCACGAGAAGACAAGCAGCTGTATGTAAGTTTGTTCTTGGTTAGTTAACTCCTGCAAACTGACGCAATGCTTAATTTGCAATCCCTGCACTTTTCCCCCCACCATTTCTTTGTTAGAATTAAGAAGGTTTACACAAAGTTAGAAGTGTTCCACTCCTTCCTGTTCTTCCCACTAATCCATTTACTGAATTTAAAGACCAAATTCCTCCCTCGATGCTTCAGTATTCAAAGAAGAGACAGAGGACGCTGCTTGCCATTTATTTCTGCTGAACTAAAAATATTGTGCTGGGTTTGAAATAGGTCCATGGGAGCAGAAGGAAGCAAAAGCCAATTGCAGAAAGCTGAAAAATAAGTGCAAGATAAAAGGGCCATTCTTCCGAAATCAATACCACTCCGCCTAAAAGGCGTCCTACACTGAGGTAATCACATTTGCCACGGTGGAGCCGCAGCTGCTGGCCTGTCCGGGAGGGTTTACAGATGGGTGCTGGTGCAGGTTGGCACCACGTGCAGAAAGAAGCGGTGGGGTGCTGTGGTTGGTGAGCAAAAACTAATTCAGGGCTTTTCCTCTGAAATGGAACAGACCGATGTCAGCACACAATACCAAGAAAGGTGATGAGAGATTTTCTTTAAAGCCTGTGTGTATCATCAGGGTCAAATTCTCTAATATCTCATGTAGCCGACAACTTCCAACGCAGCTGATTAATGCTCTTTTCTGCACCAGACAATAGCGGATAGGTACAACCTGAAGTAACTGCTCGGTGAGAGTACGGGTGACAGAATGAAGTCTTGAGAAATTAAAAAGATTGCATAGGAAATGGAGATATAATTAGATATCAAATAGGATGCATCATAAAAGACATGAAGTGCAATATAATTAGCCATTCCAAGCTGCAGTAATTTTTCCTGTTTATATAGTTTATTTCTAGACCTTCTATTGCACATTATTATTCAGATCATTCAGCTGATGACTTAACTACCTAATGTGTGTCCTTGCAGACATACAACGAGCAGCAAGAGGGTAACTCTGAATGCACAGTGATGAGCTATGGAGCAACGATCAGGGAAGACAGATTTCAAAAATAAGAGGGAGGGAGGTTCTCTGAAGAACTGGTATTCTTGGAAAACCCACGCTCAAGAAATAAAGGTCTTGGTTTCTCAATCCATAAAGCAAGGTAATTAAAGCTACATAAACAATCTTATTTTCCTCTAGAATCAAAAAACAGTTCTTTGGGGTAAAAAAAACCCCAACCAACCAACAGAAAAAAAAAATGTGCCTCATCTCAATTTTTCATAGCAGATACGAGGAAATGAGGTAGTTGCGTTGCATGCGTTACCACATTCTTGATGACACAACGTTCACCCTGGGCAGGAGGTTACAAATAGGAAAAGTACCCCACTACCCTGGGATTCTCAAGCTTACTGAGAATAGCAATAAAAAGGGATATCATACATCCTTTAAAATAACTTCAACCATATTTCTTTGCATGTGGAAACTCTAAAAAAAACAAGTTCAATTAAGGCTGAGCTCAAGTGCTGTAGCTCTAAAAGCACAGGGTGTAGGACGGATTGGAAACCTGCAGTAAAACCAGACGGAAACGTTGGGCAGCTGGACTGAGCTAAACTTTGTCCTCTGTAAAGAACATTTTTTCCAGGCTACAGAACAACCGCAGCAGTAACTTTCCTCTTTGAGAAAGAAGAGCAAAGGTGGCAGATAGAAATTATTCTTGCTGCAACACATCCGTAAGTGTTGGCCACATTTTGGGGGAATAGCTCCTTAGAAACCCAGGGGTATTTGCAATGGGGATTAAAGAACCACTCCTTTTATCCAGCCAGTTCTTCTCTTTCATATAGTTCTAATATAAAAAAGGGTCTTTTTAAAAGATGCTAACAAAGAAAAACTATGGCAAAACAAACAAAACCACACTTACAGAAATGCAATCATACACTATTCTTCATACAAAATACTTATCACATATAGTAGCAGAGGGAAATTAGACAGTATTAACAAAATAAACTTTGAAAAATTCAAAACACCTTGATCCTTATTTTTGAAATTATGTAAAATTTGAAAATTGCAAGATTTCTGTCAGTTCTCTTCTCTACCATAATAATGTAACAGCACTTGCTGATTAATTCTAGTTACCTTTTACCTCCTTAAAAAATATTTACTTTAATAAGACCATTGGCTCCTGGCAACTTATTTTCACACTCCGTATCAGCTTTGTCCTCTTCATAATTCTCTCACAGTATATACAACCACTAAATACACTGGTTTAGCATGCAAAAAATTGTACTAGGGGAGACACGGGAAGATGAAGAGAATATGGTTTAGAATCCATGAAAGTATTTCAGAAACATTGTTCTGAGAACAAAAATCTGTTTTCACAGATCTTGTCTGGAGTGGGACTTTTAATGTCCCTTTTTGCTTAGAAAACGGTTTTGATCAATCACATTCACAGGTGTGTTATTATCTTTTTTTCAAACACCTCTTGGCCACAGACCCTGAACTACTCCCTGGTCACAAAACGCCATTAGGAAGGAGAACTCCCACCGAGAACTGGACATACGGTAGAACTGTCTTCAGAAGACCCAGTCAGTTAAACCAGGAGCAGTGGTATTACTTTTGAAACACAAACTAGAGCACCACATCACCAATCAAGCCTGGACGACAGCGGACAGTAAACAAGATCTAGTCTTCACAGTCTTGCTCCGGCAGAAGGTACAGTCTGCAGTAAATGAAATGCCAGAAAGCACTGGGAACGTTACTTAGATGAAGGTTCTGGGGGCTATCATGAAAACGGACACAGCCTATGAGAAGGCTTGGGGTCACAGAGTTTTACCAGAGATTTTGAAGGTGCAAGAGTGACTTTATGTGGAGTAGGGGAGAGCTTGATGAACCAGGAGTTTCACTCCCAGCTACAGGGCAGCAAAGTTAAATTTGATTCTGCAGGGCTAGAAAACCGACGGAAGATGGCAGAGACAGAACTCCGAATGCCACCTAACCACGTCAAGCTGAAAGACACTAAGTACACAGTTAGTCTCCAGCAGTATCCAAAAGGGACACAGACATTCCCACCCTCTGTGTGCTGCAGCGCTTCCCCTTACTCCTCCTCTCTTGCAGCTCTCATGGACCCCAGGTCCTAGCCCAAATTTTTCTCTCACATTTTCCTTGCTATGATTAAAATGTGAGCAGTAATACCAGTGTAACAAATACAGACCTACAATAAATAGCTCTGCTCTGAAGTCCTGATCCAAGCAAAGGAAGCAAAGGCCACACAAGTGCTTCTTATGCAGAGGTTGGATTCCAGAGACTCATCCCAAGCCAACTAAATACTTTGAACTTAAAAGCTTTCTCCAGCCACAACCCTGACCTTCCCAAATTACGTTATACCTGCCTCACCCAAATATGACAGCAAGGTGCAGCACCAAGAGCAAAATAATCCTTAACAGTACCAACTACAGATGATGAGAAACAGAAAAACAGCCTCAAGCAAAGGAAGATGATTAAGGGTCAACAGGATTGGGTATGATGAAAGCACATGGATTTGTCTCTTTCCTGGATCATGCAAGCTTTCAGCAAGACAGGCAGCCATCTGTTTGCCAAGAGATATGTAAAGCAGCCTAGATCAAACCCAGTTCATCGATGGAGGGCTGAGGAGAACACAGGACAGAGAAGAAAGAGCCGTGACACTGGTGTAACTGCTGCTCTGTGCTCTGAAAGCAGAGCGAGGTAGAGCGTGCATTAGTGATTTCTCTTTTAGCGCGTGGATTCAAAAATGCAATGACTGGGCAGGAGAATTAGCTAAAACCATCACTAATGTGTTTGTAAGTAATGCTTAGGTTCTTAGGACCTTGCATAGCTAAGCTGCAGGCTGATGACTAAAGCAGGAGATTAATTAAATGCTATGATTAAATCCAAGAAAAAACATTGCTACTTAGCCGATTCTGGCCAGCTGCAGCTTCAGAAGGAGCAGTGCAACAGGGCAACAGAAGCTGAATAAAGCATTACAAGGCACCTAAAATCCTGTCTCTGTTTCTATGAATTCCCACTGGACCCTAATCTGAAACAAAGAGGGGGGGAAACAGAGAGAAAAAACATTCTGGAAATCATTTTACCCCTCCTGCTTTGTTTCCTTGAACATTTTCTATTTATTTTTGCACGTATATCCTAGAACACTTACAACATATTTTTGCGCAAAGGCTTGAAAGAGAAAAATGTGTGTTTTTCTAGTATTCTTCACAGGTATCAGAAAATCAGCATGTTCCGAGGCTTAAATTCATCCGCATGTTGCAGACGCGCTGACACAGCGACACTACCCAAGCAGAGTGTAGCACGGGAACACTAGCCCATCCTTTCACAGTGTGAAAGCAGATTGCAAAGAGCCGCGTTTGGCTCCACATGTGCAAAACACCCCTGACGGTCCAGCAATACGTGCAGCAGTACCTTCAGCAATGAAACGATGAGATTTCCCCCACGGTTTGGGGAGAGAGAAGAACTGCTGTACACTGAGAAGAAACACGTTATGGCTCCAGTGACAACAGCGAGAGAACTAGAGGGAAGAACACTACACGTCCAAGTCTTCACTCCCACTAGATGGCAATATTGGTTTTTTTGCAAGCGCAGAACATGTCTCATCGAATGGAAACTGCAGTGTTTTTCATGTTTTCCAAAGTTGCATTTTCGGTTAAAATAAATAAATAAATAAATAATCCAAACCAGGCTTTATTGAGCACAGGAGTGCAGGGAAAATAGCGTTTAATACATGTACGTTAGCCAACGTACACATTAAACTATGAGCAGAGACCACAGTACCTCAAAAATTAATAATAAAAGCAATATAAACTTCCAAGGCTGCTAGGTTTATAATTAGGCCCACATCTAATGACATCTTCAACTTAATCCTTTCCCACTGTATCAGTGGGATGTGGCAATGGAAACAGCCCATTTAAACCCTGCGCGAGAGAGCATCTTAATTTACTCTCAAGCAACCTTCTGTGACGTTAAGCAGGAGCTTAGAGCAGCATTAAAGCAGCTCCAAATTAAAGAGGGCTCCAATTTCAGCTTTCATGGTCAGAGAAAGGGTCACTGTGACAGTAGGACTAGAAAGAGCATCCAGATTAGTTTAAAAATAAAAAAGATGTAAAGGAAAACCTTCCAGTTTTTGAAGGAGACCAAATGTCTGTGTGCACATATATGAACCAAAATGCATGAAGACATGTTTCTAAATTCTTCCAGCCATCTCTACACTCCACTTTTTAGCAAGCTTTTACAGTAGCCTTAAACATATTCAAGTAAGAACAGAGCTCATACAGAAACCCACCGAAATCACCACTGAACCAAAACCAAACGTGCTCTTATAACGCTACAGCTTAAAAAGGAAAATCAATTTTCCATCGTGAACAGCTAGAAAGCAGTAGCCAGATGGCAGTCATGGTAGTGATTCCTGTGTTTATCTCTGCCCTCTGCAGTGAACTGAAGGAGCAGGGTACAGGCGCATCCAGAGCACAGACAGCGACGTGTGAAGGACAATGGAAAGGCTCAGCCATCCAGACACACGCGCAACATCGGACGAAGGATGATGTCTAGGGATTACGAACCCAGGACTTGGGAGAATCAACTCCAAGGTTACCTTGACTTGAGTTCCTGTGCTAACAATGGCCCGCCCTTACAAACTGGAAGCCAAGGAAGAATGGGAACAAGTTTGGAAGATAAATGCTCTATGAGGTGATCAGACACCAGAACAGGGGACAGGTCTAAACACCAATCCCAGTTGTACAGCATTTTGTCCTGCTCTGCCGGGATACTGATGCACTCTGCAATTCAATCGCCTGCAGAAAGCTCACACTTCTGTCACAAATAAAAACAACAGCTTGCAACCTCAGCTCGGTCCTGCCTCTGGAACTCAAGCTGGTTCAGAAGAAAAGCCAGCCACCCGTTCCAGTTCTGCTCGTAATTCATATTGCACTTTGCCAGTGATCTCATTAGACAACTCCGACACAACTGAAAGAAGCACAATACAAACCCATCCCTCGGATATTAAATACTATACCCACACTTCCCAGCCAACTCCCAGCTACTTCCCAGTATTTCCAGTCTTGAACAAGGCCTTGAAAAAAGTGAAAACCTCACGGAACCCTTAAACAATGCTGGAAAACAATGAGCAATGTTTATTAACATTTAACTTAGTCCATCTCGTAACTGCTCACTTAAAGATTCTGGAAAGCATTTTGTGTATTGTCAAAATATCTTCAAGTTACAGCTCAACATATGTTCTGGCGGTGGTACGCTGGCTTCCAGAAAAAGTAGCAAATGCAGGGTAACTGGAACTTGCTCTCTGTTTGGGCAACCGGCCTCCAACCTACCGTCTGTCCACGCAAACCTGCAGGCACAGAAACCCATGTATTTTACTGTGTTAAAAATAGAATTTAGGAATATCGTACTTCCATTGGCATGTTCCCAAGTATTCTTATAAAGTGCTAAAATTTTTGTGAAACTAGGTTTTACATGAATGAAAAATGATCACATCCTTCCAAGTTTTCCTTTACTGCTCCCTCCCAAATTCCCCATCTTCCTCAAAAGATCCGCAAATCCTGCTGTTTTTAAATGCCGACGCCAAAGCCAGTCCGTGAATCCATAACCGAGAGCACCAGCCAGCTCCCCAGCAGCGCCAGCATGGTACAGATCTGTCCCAGTTTTGGGATCTCCTTCCACAGAACCAACATCGGTCCCTTCATAAGGACACGCAGTATCTCACCATGGACAAAACTGAAAGCCCATATTCCACACGACAACAAAAGGGCAACAGCCTGGTCCCCAGCCCTGCACTCTCCATCAGCTGGTGCTGCCACAGGAGATCATGCTCCAGTGAAGCGCAGAAGCAGTGACATACTTTATGAAACCACGCTTTGTTAACGCTCGTGCAAATGAGAATCATCATCAGTAACACCACTGGGCCACCATATGTCACCTGAAAGGGGAACGTCACCCCGCACTGCAGTCAGACAAGAGGATAGGTGTTCAGAAATTAATAAAGGTGACTTTAACGTATCCAGGCAGATAAAAAAAGCTCCAGTGCACTGACTTTCCTCACCTCCCAAGGAGACGATTCTGCAGGAGCCGTCAGCACTCTGCACAATGAAGTGGTAAGTGACAGTGCTCGTGCTGCTGTCACACAGCACTGCCCCTGCAACGCCCTGCTATGGGGGTACTTGTAATTGGTGAGCATCCAATTAACAGTCGATATTCCTCTGCGTTACAGTTTTGACACTACTGTGTCTCCATAATGTGTTAGTACTACATGGCTCTCTTCATTTGGTGATTAAGGCTTAGAGTCAAAACCCACGCACCTGACAGTTGTGCCAAATACGTGATACTTTTGTTTTAAAGGCTAAGAACACCCACGGTGAATTGACAGAATTTGCCAAAATTAATATTTTATTCTCTCAATAGCCACATGCTATTCATTTGCACCTTAGCTTGGAAACAGCCATTGTCAATACTAAAATCTCAGTAAAAACATTTTTCAGCAAATTAAACCAATTTATTGCACCACAGAGAGGGGCAGGACAGAACCTGTGATGTCAAAGAGAGTCAGTAAGCTTGACTTCAGAGGATCAATCAGAAAAAACATTATTGAAAAAAATATTCCAAGCCCAAACAGGAAAAGAGTTTCCAAGCACACGAGAAGGAATGTAGGTGAGTAAGTCACTTGGATCAACTCGGCTGCAGAGAAAACAATCTTATCATACAGAGCTAATCTATCATACAGAGCGGCCAGCGCTGGGATGGAACACCGCACGTGAGGGTCAAGTTTAAAACACCGCTGTGTTGGGCTTTATTGTATTGATACAGAAAAGTAAATGCAAATACTGTCCAGACTCTTAAAAGATCAGGCAAATCCAAACAGTCTTCCTTCCTTCCTTCAGCAAAAGTAAACACTTAAGGCAGAACCTGCTTCAGCTCACAGCCAGCAGTCTTTCCTCCCAGGTTTTCCTTCCGTGCTCTTCAGAAAATCCCAGAGATAGCGAGACAGAGCGCGTGGGAGGGAGGGTTAAGGAAGCAGAGGGGAGAGCAGAGGGTAGGGAAGTAAGTTTATTCTCTGCAGATAGCCCAGCTCTGAAAATTCATCCATGCAGCCACTTCTTGAGCTGAAACAAAAAGACCAGTCCTCTCCCTGGGTGCATCCCTCCACCTCACCACACTTCAGGAACTCCAGGAGAAACCATCAGATGGGTGGAAGCAAGAACTCCAGTGTTACCACTGCTGGACTCAGTGGTAAAACACTCATTCACTTCAGCAAGGCCAGGATTCTATGCCAGCTTCACAAACAAGTCAGTTATAACATTCCAGAACAGGTCCCCAAACTATGTGTCAAGGAAAAGCAAGAATGTAATGAGATATTTTCCCCCAAGTCTGCTCTTTCTGTAAGGTTTTATTTTATTTGGCTCTAGCTGTAACGTATTGCTAAATGTCATTGTAAAACCAAAAAATATTCATTCATAAATATTCAGTAACATACTGAACTTAAAATGAACTACACCGGCTGCAGCAGCAAATTTAACTCACAACTCACAGAACCCTAGAAGCCACACGATCAGATCCAATTTATTTAGCTGCTGATAATAAAACAGTTGCACGCTACTGAAGCGCATCCTCGCTATTGGAACTATACGGCACACAACAAACGGGTTGAGAGCTCCGCGGAAGGTGCTCCGCTAACCTTCAGGAGCTGAAGCTGTTCCCATAAAGAGTATCTGCTCTTTTACAGATGTCTCTCTCCAACCGATTCCCCCTCTACCTCCACAGCCCCTCACTGCTTTCTCTCCCCATTGTATGTGAAAACACACAGGCTGGCTATGAGGTGGGGGGGTCCCGTACAGGCAAACAGCACCCTCATAATGTCATAGCGACGATCACTCTGTAGGCAACTGCAAACATACACCCACGCCCACGCGGTACGTCCTCTGTTGCAGTCCTCCAACTGCCGGGCCTTACGTGTACAGGAATCGGTTCAAGCGCTGCAGAAAAACAGACTTTAGGTGTGAAACCTCAGCTGCCTCAGAACACGGAACTACAGTTTGAAGCAGGAAGTGAATCACATCTTGTACAACTGAAATGAAAAGTTTGTTACTTGCTGACTGACTTCCTCCTTAGGCACGACTATCGTTTCTGTCCAACGCTAGGGACTGCCTGGACATTTGCAGGAAAAAGAGATGCACCATCTCAAAATACTTCAAAAACAACATAAAATCTGTGTTTCTATCACACTAAACAAGGTGGGTAAAAAACCAAGGGTGCCACGACCACAAAAATAGGAGAGCTGTCACTACAGAAACTCTTCCCATTTGTGTTCCAGCCACAAGAGAGTATTGCAACGACCACCCCTCCAGAGCCACTGCCAAAAAACTGGCACCTGAGGCCCCACGGGGAAGTGCTGCCCACAGGAATATTAACACCCACTCCGGTAACAGCAAGGTTTAGGTTTGCAGTCTACCCATTTGAGACAGAGGCTCTGGTGGCTTCCCAAGCAGTCACAGCAAGGATTCCACTCTACCAGAAGCTACTGAATAAGGTATTTTTATTGGTGCTTCTATTTCCATACTCTGGAAAGCACTCAACTTTTTCCAGCTGAGGTTGGTGCTACCAATGATTCAGTGATAACAACGATCCATTAACTTACCACAAACCAAAAGATTTGCTGCTTAGTTAAGGAACTTTAAACTCCGTGTTTCTGCTGCATCAGTAATATTTTGGAAAGCTGAGATTGACACCAGGTATAAATCAGTGCAACCCTAGCAAATTCCAGTGGAATCGCACCGAACTCCACACACCGTAAGCCATTCTGCACAGTTGCCAAAAAGGAGAGAGAGGAATCGGGCTACAGAATGCTTGGCTCACGCTGTCCTCACAGGGAAGGAACAGTCCATGCACATCCTTCTTCAAACGCGGGCTAAAAAGGCATGACAGAGAGTGTTTAAAAGGCTGAGCCCGGTTCACTTAGCAGGGTCTATTCAGGAGTTTCTGAACTTGTGAAAAGGAAAGACATTTGATTTATAAATGTAAATGTTAGGAGTGGAAACATTTCTCTAAGACCATCAGAATCTACCTGAAAATAAAGCACAGGAGAATAGAAGCAGTCCTGAAAAAGTCACCTCTGGAAGCAAGCGGGGCAGTGCCTCCTTTCCAGCAGTTACCGTTCAAACACAAAGCCCCTTTAGCAGGGTTTTTCCCAGAACCATTTTTCAGCTGTCTCACCCTACTTCACACACAGCCAAATCCCAGCCCCTAGTGAGAGCGCAGATGGCAAAGCTGAGGGCTTAGGAAAGAAAAGAGGAATGGCAGAGAACAAAATTTTTTGTGACGTAGCCCAAATTTTACGTAAGAGGCTTTTAACTCCCTTGTTTTCCTGGTTCAGAATAGCTGGTTGCCCTTCCACAATCATTTTACATGTTACTTCTGTTTTCAACAGTAGGTAAATAGGAGATGGAAAACTCAACCCTCCTTCGTACATGCAGGCCCTGCAGGTTGGGTGTAAGGTTGATGGCAGCGGAGGGGGCAAAGGGAGGAAGTGTGCAACCACAACCGTAGCAAGGCTGAAAGAGCATTTGCTGTATGCAGCAGGGGGTAGAAAAAACAAGAAAAGAAGAGACTTCTGCTTTTGTCAGGTTCAGTTTATTACAAGATTATGAAATCACAGAAAGGTTTCTCTCAGCTTTGTTTGGGCAGCACCTCTGCTTTTAAACAGATGGCTCCTGGGTGCGTTCTCTCCCAAAACCAGACAAGGGAGCATTAGCTCCTTCAAAGACATGCTCAAACAAACAGCCCAAATCTTCTATTTAAAAATCTGCACCTTTTCTGACCCTCTTCTCTCTGTCCAATCCCCCTCCAGGCAAGCAGGGCTGTAAGATATGCTGCCTCGCTGTGGACGAGGAGCACCCGGAAAGATCTCTGCAGAGAGGAGAGCCTGTCACTGAGGGGCAGGAGCTGTCACAGCACATTGGCGTCCACTGCATCCCCTGAAGCGCAGGCAGAGTCAGCCGGCAGCTCTGCTCTGAAGGCTGCACAGCTTACCCGAGCTAAAGGAGCCTCTTCTCTGCAGATAAGTGAAGGCAAATATGCCTCTACAATGGAACATCAGTTTCTTCTTACGGGCCCTGCTACTCGCAGAGGACTATTTGTTAGGTATTTTGCAAAATGTATTGCCTATCTGCAACCACAAATATTTCTGTCTTCTAAATAACTAATTTACTCCTCCTCTACCTAAACAATCACATTCACTGACTATAAGGTCTATGGGGTTTACATTTGTGGTAAGAGTTAACTTTCATTTCAGCTGCACGGGCAAAGAGTTCAAACAGATCTTCAGGGATGGTTACGCTGCCACACTTGAACCACTACGAAGAGTCACTACAAAATTCTCACCTGCATCTTCTGGCCGATGTCCAAAGTGATGCACCACTGCCTTGTGCCCTGCAAGGGCATCCTACGACTTGAATTCCTTTTGTGAGGAACTCTGTCAAGAAATTTTCTAAAAGTCTAAATCACATCATCCTGTTCCCTCACTACTTTAGGGGCACGTCCAAAGAATTGCATTAAACTGGAAAGCTCAGTTTTCCTCTGCCCTAAACATGGTGATCTGACTTCGGTCATGTCTGCTCAGGCAGTATAGAAGGTTATTTGGGTGACTCCAACCAGACTCAGTATTGTGATTAATTCGGCATCTGAGTGCAGGCATTTGGACTCAACCATGAGCACCTCCAGACACTCGGCATGTCTTCTGCAAGTCACCCTTCCTAACGAAAGCAGCAGCTGGAAGGCAATGCTTTAAAGGGACTATGGGCACAAAAATGCTTTTACACTCAGTTGGCTCCATCTGTCTGACAAGTTATGAACAGATGCTCCATATCTTTCCAAATGCATTTTACCAGTGACCAGAAAAAGTCAATTTTTTGGCAGACAAAACATCAGCATCCAGAAGTGGAGACCAGCCACTTGCAGAACTGCTCCCCTTTGAACTGGAACAGTTTGTACAAAACCAAATGTAACATTTCTCACAGACAGAAATGTGGACCATTAAAATAAATGGAGGCTATTTTTCTTTAATCTGGAGCAGTTGGGAAGGAAAGGACACAGAAGTGAGAAAGAAACAAGAAAAAAATCAGAAAGCACCTTCAGGAGAAAAGGGCCACGGCATCTGCGGTTCAGTCTGGAAGCAAAATGGGGTTGTGGCTATCAGCTACCCTCTGCTTGCTGGCCCAGCGTTTGGGCCTAGTTTGCCTCATTTTGGGTGTATGTGAAACAGTCTCCATCGCACCACCGCTTCTCTACTGCTACGATCAAAAAAGGAAAGGAGAAAACTGTGCCCATTTAGTAATGAACAAATTCAGAGTGCACGTCTCTGTCACACAGGAATCCCAGTGGCGATTTTTCGCCATTATCACCTTCTTATCTGTCAAATCCCGGGAGATTATACCAGAAATCTCTTGTCTACAATTC
>NW_010418314.1:24384-45705 GCF_000710305.1 Buceros rhinoceros silvestris | reverse complement strand
CCTGCTGTGGCAAAGAAACCCTGTATGTGTCTCATCAAAGAGACTGTAGAACACAGTTCAAGGTCAAGAAAGCAAAGGTACCATGAAGAGAAGATGGCAGCAATTTACGAGATTTCCTCTGGACCTCAAAGGGTCAGGAAAACGGCCAAAAACACCTGCTGAAGTCCCATTAGGCTGTAGCTCTGGCAGTGGGCGGTACCTTTTCCAGCACTGATTCAGATCCCCCATAAACACATCCCATATGCAAGGGAGCATTTTTCAGAGAGGGAAGATATTATGAGAGCTGCTCTGTCTGCCATGGTAGCCACAGTCCCGGCAGCAACAGGCATTGCTTACTGGCATCATGAGTCGGCTGCAAAGGTGCTTCCTCAGCATGCTGAGCAAGACCCAACTCCCAGCCTCGTAACATAACTAGACAGAGTGCTATGAAGTGTCTTCATGTGTCTTCTGCCCCACCTTGCAGTATAATCTTCTATCTGGTAACAGCAGGTTTTCAAGTTCTGACATTATCTGACAAGTTCTTTAAAAATTTGATAGGGGAAAAGGAGAGAGAGACTGAAGATGGTAGCAGAGAAGATACAGGTTAGGGAAACTCCTGATACTTGCCAGTGTTAGTCCAACAGAAAGTCCTACTGTTAAAGTAAAGCAAGATTTCAAGGGACATACAGCAAGGGTGAGACATACCTGACTTAACAGACAGCAATCCTTGGCCTCCAAATGACATTTTCTTGAGTCGCTTTGACTGTGTTAATATCTTCCATCGCACAGCTCAGGTTGGAGACTTTCCCAGTTCTCACTATGAACCACAAGCCAAATTATTCACATTTTCAGGCTGCTGCAGTAACTGGAGCCCTACAGAGTACCAAATCCTGCTGTTATTAACATTACCTGTTGCTCTAGCAAACCGCCCAAGCCGCGAGCTGAGGAGGGTCAGCCTGCCTTTCCCATCAGTGTCTGACACTGGGAAGATCTTTGTTAGAAACATAACTTTCATCCTCCTGTATTCTGAAAGCCAAAGCGTGTGCAAGAGCACAAGCAAAAAATAATGTTAAAGCTTTGACCAGTAGAGACAGAACTTTGATCCGTGGTTTGAAACAGCTTTCTGTGGTTGCTGCACGTGTCACCACAGCAAACACAACAGCGGCTGAGGGTTCTAGTGGTCAAAAGCAAAACACAACCAACAGCAAGAGTTTTCACATGGGGGTTGCATGTGAAATTACTGGTGCCTGGCAGCAGCCACATGACAGTTCAGGTTCTCTAAAAAAATGCTGCCATTGAATTGAAGTCAAGCTGTAAGACTCCTATTGTTTAAATTATTTTGTCATAAAGCTTGTGAAACTTCAGAAAAGCAGCTTTTGCTTGTTCACCTTATGCGACAGGCTGCTCTCCACACAGTGCTGATTCTGTGAGATTCACACAAATGAAATTACAAAAGCAGAGTGTTGTGCCTTCCGCCTCCAGCAAGCCCTGCTGTGACACACCCTCGGTCTGATTTGGAATGAGGAAAAAGACTCCTATGAAGTTTTCCTGTCCATACTTAGCAGTATGGAGCAGCACTAGAGCAAGAATTTAATGAACCCTCTTCTAATCTCTCATTCAGAAAAGTCAGACAGGTAAATAACTTGTGCCTGCCTTCTCAGTGAGCTGCTTCTCTGCCACCTCTCCTCCTGTACCTGCTCGCTATCTGCGAGAAGAAAGGATGTACGTGGCCCTTCTGGAGAGTTACCTGCCCACAACTGAGTGTAACGAAGATATAAATTGTGTTGGTACCTAACACAACTTCAGACAGTGACATTTATGTCATATTTCCCAAGGACTTCTGCATAAATTCTGGAGCCTGGACTCTAGAGGGTTATGCAATATGCACAGCTGGGATGAGACCTCCCTTGGCTTGAAGATTGTAATTCTGAGATTCAAAATCATTTAATGAGGATGAAATACAATCTGCATCTTTTAATAAGCCTTTAGCAAGTACAATGTAACCACAGCCTGCAAGCCGGCTGGTCAGTGACCTCGTGAAGCAACAGATAAGTTTTACATTGAATTAATTCTGCAAACACCAACCACTCGCAATATTTTACATGGAAAGATTTACAGCCTTGAAGAATTCATTAAAAAGGTTGCTCAGCATTCAGGAAACGCCGAGGGCTCCAACAACACTGAGCTCTGGAAGAAAGGGTGTGATTCCCATCCGACCAGACAGCAGGTTCAGCGATCCCCTGGCCTCTCTCTGTGTAAACCAGGTACCAAAATTAATTCTATTAAAGTCAGCACAGTGCTATTGATAAAGAACAGGCCCTAAGATTTCCAGTAAAAAACTGCTTCCATGTAGCACAAGAGCTGTGGCTGCAAAATTGACAGAGAGGCTAAACTAAACATCAAACATCTGGCACAGCGCAGGAACAGAAATGCAACATGGGTACAGTAAAACCAAAGGGTAACTCCAGTGGTGTAAAGGCTGTTCCGTGAAAAAGGCACATTAGAAGTCTAAGTGCTCTTCGAGCACCTCTGAATTCCAGTTTTGAGTAGGTGGGTGAAATTAGACACGGCTTCGTTGGAAGCACATAGAGGCTTTGGTATATACATTGGTTTGTTGGCTCTGTTACAGAAAAATCCAATCATGAACTTGAATATAAAAATAACGTTCCAACCAGACTGATAACCCTCTTTTTACAGAAGACCAAACACCATGACAGTTTATCATTCCGAGGCAGAAAGACTTCACAGGATGCAGATTGTCTTCCCTGTGACTATGGCAACACACACTCTAGGATAACATTCACAGTCGTCTTCACTCTAAATTTGGGTGCCTCTGCAATGCACCTACTTTCTCTATGAGACTGGTTTAGAAATACAGACTTCTGCTCTGAGCTGTTGTGCCAAAGCACCCTTTAACTTACTGGCTCCACAGGAAACTTCTTATCGCAGTTCAGCTCCTAAATCCAGCTCCATAAGAAGAATGTCTGAATACGCAGAATTACAGTACCCTGGCTGAACGAACCTCCTCCTGCAGCCCTAAAATTTTAGTTTGAATCTTTCTCCTTGGCAACAACGAAAGACTCGGGCTGTAGATGGCGAACACACTTCCTGAAACCTCTTTCGTCATTCACATTTAACAGTATATTGCCAATTCTTTAAGACCCAAGGATGCATTACTTGCCTAGCAGCAGTAAAAATGTTTTCCATTCATTTTATTCAGAAGCTATTGCAGCTGATGAAGAGGATACAGAGAACTCAGATAAGGCTCACAAGAAAGGCCTTATCTTTTCACTTAGCCAAGGCCCGTGCCTTTGGTAGGATAATAGAGTATTTTTGGATATCTGCACTTCAGCTCCATCAGCTCAGAGGGGTGAAGGATAAGCTCTGTTCTTTCGAGGCTAGCAATAAGAAGGGTCATGCAGAACAAAGCTGGTACATTTTTAAAAGAATGCTCAATCCTCAGACAATCCTCTTCTGTCTCCCTCTCACAAAGTTTAATGCCCCTTGTTAATCTAGATATGCTTTTATGCGTGTTCACCAGCATGGTACCTGAACATCGTATTAAATCAGAAACATAAACAGTGCAGCTTCCTGTGGCACAGCTAAGCCATGCTTGAGCTGGCAGGGAAAGCCACGGAATTAAAGCAAGATTCTGCTTATTTCTGTAAGCTGTTCTACTGTATCTATTATTTTACAGCCTGTATTACAGCAAGCCCTAAGCAGACTTGCTTAGTGTCATACCACCTCCCTCTGCACGTCAGCTTGTATGTTCCACCTCGCTTCATAAAGTTCTCATTTTCACATTGAAGTCTGCAGCAGGATGCTACAAACACCCACATCCACTCTGGGTACCTCTCACTAAGCAGGACTCGTACACAAATGAGGATTAGGAGCACTGCACGTGCAGGATAGGCAATGTCTCACCTACCTCTCCATTTTCACCCTCTGGAGTGTCGGCTCCCCAGCTTCCCCTCCTCTGCCATCTACTGCAGTGCAAAGCCTAGGTAATACCAAAAGGAAAAGCCACCATTTTCCCACCGGCCAAGACCAGTTTTCCTCTGAATAGTCAAAGACTCACCACAGAAGAAAACCATCAGGCAGAAAGTGAGCTTCCTCTGTAAGCCACCCAATCTGATCCTGTTTCCCAGAGACTTTTGATATCACAAATCTTGTAACAAGCCCTAACTACAACACAAATCCTCTTTGCTCTGGGGATGTCACTTGCATAAACGGTATTACAGATGTCACTTGAATTTGCAAACATCCCTAGAGGAAACTAAGACCCACTTTCCAGAGTTTGTTTTAAAGAAAGTTTTTCTGCCTGTACTGGTCAGAGCAGCATCTAAACTTACCTGCCATTATGAAGACAGTGAGAACTGCATGTTTTTATTGGTAGAAAAATACAGTCCCAGCGTATCAACAGTGAAACAGATCTAACAGTCACTGAGGAAGAAAATCCCTGTTTACATAACAATCTGGGTTACTTAAAAGATTGGGGAACCTGCGAAAGGATGATGGTTACAAACACTGCAGAAAGTCCTGAAGCAAGGAATCGTATCAGCCTGAAATGAAAAGCATGAATTAACAGGAGTAACCTGCCAACCACCCTGAGGTTGATATGCCAGTAAAGGCAACAGGAAGATCTGTTTTTTCCATTCCATGTATCCGTACTCCAGTAAGTTTCCAAGTGTTATATCATTAACCCAGACATTAAAAGTTTTATTTAACTTTAAAACCTCAAGTTCACTGATGCTTCTCCTCATTTTATGACCACAGGTTTGTTTCACCTGCTCGACTCTTTTTAAAATCAGGTTAGCTATTGGAAGCACATATTTTTTGAACCATCTTCTTCAATTGCTGTTCTGTTTTCCGTCATTCCTCCAGCTTCATTTTTTCATAAACCATTACAGTAAAATTATTACACAACTGGCTATTCCACTCATCGTCATGCTACCACTTTCCCAATTCAAAGCAGGAGCTGAGACAATGACACAGCAATGGAAAAAGAGAATTAGTCTTAGACAAATTCGGAGTGGAAAATGTTTGTTAAGTTTTGTGCATTTTGGTGTTTGCAGGTTTCATTTTAAGGAACACTGCTAACTACTGAAAGTCACTATGAATGACCCACGGAGGCAGCACAGTAAGAGGACTAATCACGCTTATTTAGACACGGACCAAAGAAAAAAATGGACCAACAGTCACGCAGAGGTTTGGGTTTAAACATGTCCTTCTCAACCTGCCAATTTTCCCTTTAACCAAGAATCTCAACTCCTTTCTTTGGGATTCAGCAGTCGTACCTCTCAAAATACTCTGATAGAGCAGAATGATTTTGTCATCTTTTTATACTACCTGCTCTCCACAGTCATTGTCTTTTCCTAGAAAGAAGGGGATGGGAGAGATGGGTACCAGGGTCAGGAAACCCTGCGGCAGGTGGTTCGGTTCCTGTAACCACATTTGCCATGAGAACATCACTCAGAGATGAATGCTGTAGATGAGTCTGTCTTACTCACATCTACATTAGCTCCGTGCTCAGGGTGAAAGCATGTACACGCATTTCACCAAGAGGTCACCACGCGGTGTTCTTGAACTGTACCGTACCATCACATCAAGGCTTGACCTGTCTCTGTTTCCTTAATAAACGTGGCTTGCTCTTTTTCAGCCTGCAAAATTACCAAGTGCTAAGATACCATGGTGATGGGGAAAACAGAAAACACCAAAACAGATTCTGTTCTCTTCAACTGAAATGCAAATTCCTTGTTTCACACAGGAAATTTTAGTCAGACTGACTGCATAGCCACTTATCTTCCCAAAGGTGACTTTTGTGAATGAACTGTACGTGTGATGTAAAGCCGAGCTTTGCCCCCACAGATACAAAGTCAAAACAAAGAAAGAAAGAGGCAACGGGAAAAGAAAAAGAAAATTCTATGTAAAAATAAAATAAACTGGGATCAGGTCATATGATTCTATACAAATGAATAATGAAAGAGGCGTACGCAGTGTTCAGAAAATTATGGTTGCAGAACCATCGTGGTTTCATTCTTTCATTTCTTTCTCCAAAACGGTTGGAGGTCAGGCCCCTTGGTAACTTCCATGAGTGTGTTATAGGACTTAAAACAAGCATCGCACAATTCCTCAAACATGTGCCTTTAAAGTGACACATAGCTATGATGCAAAAACAAAGAGCACTGCGTGGACAAATCAAGTGGAGTTACCTGGGAGAAAGTTCAAATCAATTCAGCATTGCTTCATTTGCGGGGGTTTTAAAATGCTTGGGCTCCAGTGACATGGAAATTTCAGCTTTCAATTGCAGATTATTTTTTTAAGTTTCTACCCTTCAAGCCCCTGCCAGGAAGACCAAAGCTTGAAAAGACAAAACCAGAAGACTTAAAACCTAGAAGACAGATAAAAACTCTCATAACTATTTAAAACTTATAACCTTTATGGCTCGTTGCCTTTTCTTCACGGCGTCAACTTCAAACGTGAGAGCAGAGACTAAAAGTCATGTTAACATTAGTAGTAATACAAGCAAAATTGAGTGTCATCCTTCATGAGCCAACATTCAACCACGGACCACACCTATGGCCTTCGAGACATACAAAAGCCAAACCTCATTCTTCACATACTGCCTGAGCAAACGGGCAGCTGGACCAGCAAAATCAGACAAACGAGCCACGGGGGGAAAGAATTGTCACTGCAAGTTACTGAAAGCTCAGAGCTGCAGGAGCCTCTGGTACCAAAAGACTCCTCTGTATGGAAAAGTTTCTTTTTCCAGTCATCCAAATCCAGTGTCATCCAGTGTCAAATCCACCCTCGAAGACAAAGCCTCTCACAGGGTTCTGCACTGCAGCTCAGGCTTCCTGCAAACTGCCCCATCACAGAGTAACTGAGCCACCTCGTACCTCTGTAGGTCGCAAATGATTAGGAACTTAAAGCACATTGCAAGTCATCTCCAACACTGGTTTACTCCCAACTCCGCTATGCAGCTGTCAGCACACAAACCACTACATTTGTACCTCTGCTTCTGGCATCCTAACTGTGTCAAGCAGCATCTGCTAACAAGTTTAGTCCCCTTAAAAATGATTTAAAATATTTTATCACATGAATTGAACATTTTATCATGTGGATTTCAGAGTAACAGTCCTTTTGATTTGCACACAGCTTCAAAACATGTCAGACATTTCTTTCAAAACCTCTTGCCAACAAGTTATGAAAAATGGATTTTATTTCAGGCATTCTGGACTGCTATTGACAACTCTCTCTCCATCGCCACACTTCTTGTTCCCTAGCAGCCTGAGGAGCTCCCCAGTGACCCACTCCTCAGCATCGGCTGGCAGTTCTGTACCCATGTGCAGTGACGCTTTCAAGTCACTAACGAGATGACCTCATCAGCATCTGTTCTGACCGTGCCCATGTGCTGCCATGGCATTTACTTCTTTTTACCCTGAGTATTTTTCACATGTAAAATAATGTTTACAAAGTTCTAATACAATGGGCAAAAATGCAGTGGTGTTTTTCAGAAGCAATATCCTAAAATTGTTCTAGTGACTTCTAAATGATTGATGTACTTCACTTGTCACGATGAACCACAGGATAAGTGCCCATTTTACTTGTCATCCTTTATTTTTATCCCTTCTTCTTCAGGAGAAGCTCTGCTGTATATACAGCATGCCTCTACATGTGGTTTTCCCACCCAATTATGAGCAATTCTGGACATATTCACGTCTCTAGCTCAGCTGCATACTGGGCCAAAATTAATGGCATATTACTCGAAATTTATGGGATTTCTTTTTCCTGCCATAAAGCTGAAGATAATCTTTGATATGGATTTTATATTCAGGATGAACTGTGCATGCTGAAGTTAGAAAGCAAAAGACAAACGGCAATGTTTCAAAGAAATCATGAAGATGCTGACACACACGGAAGGTTGTTGGAGGAACAACCTCAGAAGCAACCCTATGAGAGAACATAGATGATGAGATGCCAACAGACACACGAAAGGCAAATCTTACGCAGTATTTACAAGGGTCCATTGGAAGCAACTATCACTGCAAATGAAGAGAAAGAGGCAGCAGACCAGAGCCTGCCTCAAGGAAGGGGCAGGACACGGCCCATCACTGTAGGCATGGCCAGCCTTCCAAAAGTACAGCACGATCTCCCCTGCGTCACTGTGGCCCACTAACTGGTATCGAAGAGGAGGAAGAGGAAGATAACAACCCACCAACCACCTGTCCCCTCTGAAGCATCTGGTGCCAATGTTTGTAGGAGCGAGCCTTCACTTCAAAGCCAAAGACAGATTGTCTCCTTACTCGCACCCACCCCTGCAGAACCACCTCTGTCTTTGTCTGGATCTCTGGGACCTAACTCTGGCAGCAGGGACTCAGGCAAGTCAGAAATAAATTTTTCTTTGCTCCAGTGGAGTAATGCATAATATTCCATTATTAGAATGCAAACAAAAACATTCCCTCGTGGTTGTACCCTGCAAACAAAGTCCCCCTTAGCCTACTCATACGATGGCTAGTGCATTGCACGCTCAGGGAACTAAAGACGTTACAGTGGAGGATACAGAGCACCTTTATCTCATTAAGTGCTGAACACAAGATCATACACCATAACCTCAACGCTGCACCCACATATCGCTGTGGCCAGCAGAGCACAGCAATCAGCTCAAACTCTTGCAATGCAGTTGTACCATCGTATATTTGCATTGAATGTCATGTTCCAAATTGGAACTGGCAAGCCGCTTCGCCTCACACAACAATGCCATATGGAGTTACATCTGATACTGCTCGAGCAGAGCTCCGTTCCTATCCAGGAGACATCAAACGGTGCCGCAGAAACGCTATGGCATTTAAATAGTAATAATGCGGATGGGAGGGCTAAATTAGAAATGTGTTGCATATTAGAAACGATTTGCGCACTAAGTTAAAAAAAGGGATTAGTTGGCTTTTGGCAGCACAACTTCCAGATACATAAAAAAAAACCATTTTACTTAATTACCTATATGTCAACTTTCCTAGCAGAAAAATTATAGGACTAAAGCAGCACCAAAAACATAGCACAAAGCAAAAAGCTCAAGCAGCCACAGAGATTTTGTGGCAAGCAGATAAAACAGGAGCTGAGTGCTCCTGCATCCCGTTAGAAGAGGGCGCAGGGCTGGGCGGGCTCCAGAAACGGCAGCTCCACTTCAGTCGCTGCTTTAAACTCCACAGATGGGAGTTTTGTGCTTTTGCAAATCAGGTTCACGGTTTCCATTCGCACAAGGGACAGGTGAGATGCATGGTCCCCTCACCAACACGTCTCTGCCAACCAGGGCCACTTACAGGCAGAGAAAAGTAGCTCCAGTCTCCAGTTTTACTACTCCTGCAGAACCCAGGGTTCATACGGTGGCAGTGTGCTGGCACTCTCAGCACACTTCAACTGCTTGCTGTCAAGAAAATGGGAAGGTTGTCACTCATAACCCATTGCAAGAATTTTTCTCTTCGAAACACCAGACCACTTGCCCCGTCCATGCCTGCACCAGCCAGCCATCAGACAGTCCACTCACTACAACCTGGATCTGAGCTGTCACGTCACCAGCGCCCTGTGACCAACAGACCGGGCTGCTCAGCACCTCCTGTGATGGGCAGTCTGGTACTCAGTAGAGGTGACTGTTGGAGGCTCCAGTGTTGGACAACAGAGCCGAAAAGTCTCCCCACAGTCCCCCCCAATAACAATACCATTACTTCTACGAAGGAGCACATTACTCCGGAAAGCCAAAGGAGGTTTTGTCCCAGCGTCACTGAAACAACTGTATGGATTTTTTTTTTTCGAATTAGCATGTGGCATGATAAATACTTCAAAAACACTACAATGATTAAGTATTTGATGGATGAAATCATGGAGGTTTTTCTTCAGCTCAGACTCACTAATGACTCCACTGGAAATGCAAGTTGAGTGAAGACAACAGGATTCCTTCTGCAGTTTTCATCTCCTGAAGCACACTGCTAATTAGTCTGTGCAACCTGTTTTCTGAAGGCACTCAAAGGCCAGAGCACTTCCGAGATGTCCTCTGTTACCAGTACAGACGTAGGTCTTCCTCAGCCCTGGAACAAGCTGACCACCTGCCTTAACACCTACTTGCTCTGCACCGACGCTTCCAGCGGAGCACAGCAAAACTGATTCCTCCAGGTGTTTCTAGAGGTCCCATGTTAATGCATTTATAAGACAACTGTGTTAAGTTAAGCTTTCCAAAGCTTCAAAGGAAAAAAAAACAAAAATCGCCCTTCAGATCACTTCAGCATTGTTATTAATGCTACAGCTTCAGGTATTCAGAGCATCAAGAAAACACAAATTCTGTATTTTGCACAGTACAGTGTGTCCACACCTGCCAAGTCCCAAGTTCCACCAGCGAAGCACAGAACCTGACTGCTCCGAGGCACACCCCCAGGGACCAGCCACCAAACCCTACTACCTTTCCTCTACCTTCATCCATGTCATCACAGCTCCTGAGCCTCTGGGTAGCTTCCGAGCAGCAGCCCGGGGCAGCAGCTGACCTGGATTGGACGCATGCTGCTAACCAGCGCAGGGATCAGCGCAGACACCCCTTGAGACAAGTCCACTAGAAGATAAGCCTTAAACAGAACTCTCACAGCTCCCTGCCAGCGTACTCTGTCCCAGCGGCTGGGTTCTGCCAGAAACATCCTGCTGCCTGTCATCAGGCTGGTGTTTTTCCAAGCAGCCAAGCCACTCCACTGTGCCTGGTGAGGACCTGCACTGGAGGCAGCCTCAGCTCCAGAGCAGTCACCATTCACACTGTGCAATTTGGATAATTACAGCTTTTTTTTTTTTACTTGGGGACTCAAGAAATATGCAGGAGATTGCAGTTCTCTGCACTTGTGCTGCTTGGTGACAAGTTCTCATTTTTAAACGGTTTACATCACTGCATCCAGACAACAAAGAATGGTGCAATATTAAAACCAGCCTTCCAAGTAGGTTACTCTTTTTCCAACTTTGAATAGTGGTGGCGATATTGTCTGCGTATGAGGATAGTTCACAATGAACTATGGGTGTCTTCAAGATTTAAAAAGCTGTATAACATAATTCATGTTAAGAACTTTCAGCAAGAAACGATTCCAGGAGCTTGTAACTTCCCGTGAAGCAAAACAGTGAAATAAAAGAAACTCCAATTTCTATGGGAACACAAGCCAGGCTTTAAAACACAAACGTGCCAAGTACAAGAAGATGCCAGAGTATAAAGTTTTGTGTAAAGTGGGTGATCATTTTCACATGTTTAGGAACTAATTGCATCATAAAGTATGTATTAAGCATAACTTGTCTGTGCATGAAATCCTTTTGACATTTGAGTGGTTATCATTGAACCTTGTACAAATTTTCACCTAACTACACCGAGGTGTAATAGTTCTATGAAAGTTAATGTAATCCATCAATCTCACTGAAATTTGGCTTTAAAATATCAAGCCTTTGCTGTTGAATTGCATTAGACTAGACCTGACATCTCCAATTTGCTGACTGCTGTGAAAATCAGATAGCTATATTCAAAACCGAAAAGATTTAATATATTGAAGTAGGTTTGCGTGCAGCTACAGCTACATGAAAAGACAAGATTTGTGCTTCCTGGTTAAAATAACCAGACATTTCCTAACCTTCAGCTGGAGCCAGGTCAAAGCTATGGTGCTCTGGCACTGACAGTAGTATGTACAAACTGAGAAAAACAGAACAAGGACCTGATGGTCAAATTCTAACTCGTAACTCAGCGTACTAGAAGCAAGTAACAGCAAGCCCTGAGCTTTATGTGCCAGTAAAACCGTATTATCCTCAGGCAAGGAGGGAAAGCTTTTCAAAAGCAGCTAATGGTTTTGGATGGCTCATATATCGGGAGCCTACTGGAGGAACTGAAATGGGTCGATTTTCAGAATGTGGATACTTACAATGTCCCAATTTGCCAGTCAAAATTTGGTCTCAAATTCCTGTGGCTCAGCAACAGAGCAGTTAGGTAACCACTGCCTCGCTCAGCCTGGTAAATCACGTGTCTTAGACAGGCATATCCAGAAAAGGGTTCAACTCCAGGCAACTCTCCCCCTCAACAACTTTAGAGGACTCAAGAGTCCCCAGCAAGATTCCTGTTGGAATTTTTCAAAGCAGATGTACTAACTAGAGCTACACTGGGAATCATGGTCAAGAAACACCACCAATAACTGATACTTTTCAGTGCAACTCTCGTTTATCTCTCTGATCAAACCATAAAATTTTCCAAATCTAGAATTTAAGCCACGTGACCGTCAGAAATCACCTAAACTTTTCATCCATTGCTCAACCTTCTTTCAAGCAATACCTCGTTGACAGCAAGATGTATAAAAAAGGGAAACTAAAGTCAAATTATTTAAAGTCATCAAGAGCCAATTATATTTTAACAGATACAATTTATAAACATATATATATAAAATTAAAATCTTTATAACATCAGCATTAGTATATTGTGTAACAAACTTATCTTGGCATTTAAAAGAAGTACTGATGTAACTTTGTCCTGTTGCAGTTCTTAACTCCAGCTGCTATGTTACCAGTATATTGAACCATATTTCTAAAACAATTACATTTCCAAGAATGCTGAAGTGATTTAGATGTCTAAGCCCTATTTTCACACAGAAACAACCAGACTGAGCAGGACATACGTATCCCTAGATGAACTGCTCCTGCGGATCTTAACACTTTTTGTTGTTCTCTCAGCCTTGCTGCTGTTTCCATAAATGCATTTCCCACTCACCCTCAATTCTTATCCTTTCATTAGCTGGGTGTTGGTACTACTGCCTGACCAAGAGGCTCAAAACAAGCCTGAGAGCGCCGTTAGACTGTGTATGTTGTTTGTACGGGGCTTAGAAAGAGACGAGGGAAGCCGTACCCTCTCTGTGTTAAACACTGCGGCACACAGAAACAAGGACCAAAAAGCTGTAAAATCAAATACGCAAGGAGTGGTTTAGAGTATGGGCTTAAGGTACTTCCTAAAATTATAAAAGTTAGCTCTGGAAATTGCAGAAATTAAATTCAAGCTGCTGGTTTCCCAACCTATTGCTATAAATATTTTTGATCGCTGTTTTCATGTACTATTTTCACTTCAGCATGCTTAAATCCCTCTTGTCTTGGCAAAAGCCCTCAGCATAATCGTGACAGGATATGCTGCCTCCAAAGAGCAGAGGCATGGGCGAAACGATGTCTGCCAAGGAGACAAACTCTTTGCACCTTCCTTACAAACTGCATATCCTTACAGAGAGAAGAAAATTTCACCGTTCCTAAATATATCTGCTCAAGGAAAACTAGAATTGAAAATTTAAAAAAGAAAAAAAAATCACAGCATCGTACCTACTTCATTTCTTTCTCTCTTACCAAGCAACATCTGTTCCTCTTTGTTCCCAGTTTACATAAACTAAAAGAGAAACACTAAAAACTGCATCTAACTACAACTGTTTTGGTATCAGCACCCACACCCACAACACTTCACTAAAGAAGATAGCTAAAGCCCCGGCCTCAATCCCGAATGAAAAGTAAAACCATCTGAACGGAAGATGCTCTACAAACAAAGGGTGGCTGCTAGTTGCTTATTAAAAAGATAATGACTAACAAGCAGGTGAGATTAAGCTGTGCAGAATCTGTTGATCTATTTTTCGAGGCCGCAGCCCCAGGCTGAGCGCTGAGGTACTGTGAGCTACGTGAATTCTGCTCACCCGCTCCACGGTTGCTCACAAGGCACACTTCCTATTATCTAGACAGGATAAGAGTCTAAAGAACATCTGTACAGACTGAATGAGAGCCAAGAACTCAGTAGATGATCCTGCTAACATCAACTTTTTGTTGAAATTATCTGGACTAGACATGTTCTAAGAAAACTAACAATTTGGGGGATGTTTCTTCCCAAAAGAAATTATTTTAAAAGATAGTTTAGAAATGCCAAATAAACAAACAAAAGGCATTCTGTTCACTTTTGGCAGGATGTAAAAGATAAATAATCTGATCATGTGGAAAAGGAGCTGACTTCCAGTGTAAATACATATTCTAATCTCCCTGTGTTATAAAAAAGAGAAAACAAATAGGATTTAGGTCATATCCTCCACGCTGCAGAGAACGTCCAGAGATAGGCCCCCCATCTGACTTCCAGCGCAGCCTCTCTCCACGTGATGGAAGGCGGGCCCACAGCCACTGCACATCGCTGAGCTTTTCCCGGAGTCAGCGTGAGACTGGCGATGCCACCGCTTGTTCTCCCACGGGTGCTGTTTCATGCCACAGTTCAGAGCGATGCTGATCACTGGGCAGCTCTCCTCAGATCACTCAGGATACGGCTTGTCACACCTCATGTTACGACGCAGGGTGGGAGGCTCCTGAAGACACCTTCAGAACAGTGCAGGGCTTAAAAACTCCGGCAGGAGAGAGGAAGTTCAGTTTGGTAGGACCTAAAAGCAGCCCTGGAAGAATCAGGAGACTGCTTAGACAGCGACTAGTGAAAAACCACCTTGCCATCAGCAAGGACCAGGAAAGCATCTATCATTGCCACCACGCAGGTGCATGAGAAAAATACAAGACAAAAAGGGCAAGCAGAGGAAAGAACCTTTCACCCTAAATAACCACCAACTTACACAAGGGAACGGACAAGCACGGTGAGCTGAGAGAAGTTCATCAGATTCCAAATGAATCGCCATCCCTACTTTTGGGCACAGAAAAAAGCGAAATCATTCTTTTCTGCCACACTGGCTTCACAATAGATCTTATTCACATGGCAGCGGTAAACACCACAGATGCTTTTTTTCATCTGTTGCTCATGGGAACTCTTCCAAAAACACAAGCAAGTTCCCCGTGCAGCTTCACACCCTGATCCAACATTACAAATGAAACAGCCCATCCAAGACTTAAAGTTCTAATATTGTAAATCTAACTCTTCATTGAGCTGGATTTACAGCAAACCCTTCACACCCAGAGGTAGAAGTTCAGGACAACAGTTTGTAACATTTGGAGCTGGGAATCACGTCCGTAACATCTCTATCCAACGCTGACATTAATACCCATCTGTTGGGATGGCATGGTGCCTGCTCTGCAGTCAGCTGAACCTGTCCCCTCGGCATGGATGCCAAGACGTTACACATGATCTTCATGGCAACGCTGTGGAGCCCATACGGGCTGCAGAAAGGCTCCTTCTCCTCATATACCCGAAAGCACTGTCGTTCAAAGAAGCTCAACTGCACTTCCTTAAAAGACAGAAACATTCTCAAAAGTGAGAGAGGTGACAGAAAGAGTAACTTCACGCGGCTTCTGGGTGCCAATTAGACTGTGTTGCTGCAGCTCTAACGAAGAGATTGTCAAGTATGGAATACAGTCGCTGTCCCCTTCACCTTGCAAGTGGGCGTAGGGAGAGACAAGATGTAAAAAGCAGAGACGAATGGCTCACTAGCTACTACAGAAAAAGAGAAGCTGCCAGAGCTCCGAGCTTTACACCAAAGCACGAGCTCCCAGGAATGGGTATACAAGAAGTGCATTCCATAGGACCTTCTACATCTGGTACTGCTTCTTCAAATCTGTTAACAAACATGGTACTGGGAGAAACACGCACGCTCCTGAGGGGCTGATTTTCAAGTCGAATTTCAACTTACGAGTACTGGCAACCCGTAGCAAAGTAAAATGGCAAAAAGACCATGGCCTCCATATTACACGAGCTGAGCTGAGTTAGAAGCAGCAGCAATCTGAAATCCTGGAGGTGAGGAATACTAAAGGCAAGTGCACGTTGTGGCACAGCCTGGGTAAGGAGGCTAAGGGAAGTTCTGACTGGAAGAAAGGACCATGGCACAGTAACGTTCGAATTCTGTGCCACACTGAAAAAAAAGGAGCAAAATCCGTTAAATACTAAGGACGTGCTTCATGTAGGAAGTTTAACAGTGAACAGAAGAGAATCATGTCTGTTTTGCATGAAATTCATAGGTCTAGTCAGACACAGAGAACAGCATCCGTGTGGGATTCTGTGAAATCACTCCTTCTAAATGCCACTCTGCTGATGAAACACTATTTTTTGGCTACAGTCTCATGCAGTTTGGAACCAAACTCCATATCCACTCATAACTCTACACACACAAAGGGCTGACTAAAGCAGCAACTCAACTTCACCTAATACATGTGCCAAATTAAAACAAAACCCAGAAAAACCCACCTGTGAATACATGGTCATAACAATGTAAAGATGATTTTCATTTTCTTAACAAAACATAAGTCATATTGTACAAGTGATTATCTGTGCATCCATAATTCAATATATCACTTATTCTAGCTTGAAATTGTCTTTAATCCGTGCCCTCTTTAATCAGCAAAGCACTTCTACTGCTCAGCCCAGGAGCCATGAAGACACAGTTTGGAGTCAAAAAAGAGCTCATTGTACATCTAACGGGTACCGAATGTGCTCAGAGGTTGAATGCCCTTTCTTTAATGTGTTAAGATATATCTGTGCCCACCTCCAATTCTTCAAGGCATGCAGAATTGCCCTCCTAGAAGGAGATGGCCATCATCAACCTGTTTAAAACCTACTCCTCAGCTTGGCTTCCCTCAGTGAAGATCTCTCAGAAATCTGCTTTTTGAGTAGTACGGTTGTCTCTCATAATTATCCTGAGAAAGCCTTTAAAAGATGGCATGTACAGTATTCACTGAGCTGTTACTGAAACGCCATAAGCTGCAACAGCAACGGCTTTTATAAGGCAAAGCAGCATCCTGTATATTGCTGTATCACCTTCCAAAAGCCATCGCATTCACAGCAGTTTTCTATTAAAATCTAAGCTTCTAGAGAAATAATTTCACATTAGCAAAATGTGCCGTGAGAGGGTGGTTGTATTAGCACCACTCCCTTCGTATTACCTCTTCTCACATTCCAGTCCACGATAGCTTTTGAACTCTGCACCACTGAAGCCAATGAGAATTTCATTACCAGACTTACGAACATTTCATTTTGCACACAAATACCTACACATAGTAATTGTGTGATCATCATCATCATGGCTTGGCTTCGCGGATGAAGATTTGGGAAGGGCTTTCCCCACGCTTACTGCAAGTGCACGGATGGCTGAAAAGGCCAGTGCGGGATAGGCAAGACCGGTTGCAAAGAGCACACCGGAAGGTCTCCTTGGGTGGTACAGTCGAGGCACGGTTCTTTCTGCGCTGTCTTTTCTCCTCAAGACTGATTCTACGCGTACTCTCAAAGGAGACAGCAGCGTTATGTATGATGTGTCTCCAGATCTCCCGATTGGAGGCCAGGGTGGACCACTGATGGTGGTGAATACGGCCAAGGCCGAGGTATTGTTTCAGGGAGTCCTTATATCTCCTCTTTGGGGCTCTTCTCTTTTGGCAGCCAGTGGCGAGTTCACCGTAGAACACGATCTTAGGGAGGCGGTGATCCGCCATCCTGGAGACGTGCCCTGCCCAGCGCAGCTGCATTTTCAGCAACATGGCCTCAGTGCTGGTGACCTCTGCCTGTTCAAGGACAGCGACACTAGTCACGGAGTCAGTCCAGTGGATGTTTAGGATTGTTCGGAGACAGCGCTGATGTGGAAGCGTTCAAGGAGTCACAGGTGGTGGCAATAGATGACCCATGATTCAGACCCAGACAAACTTATTACACAATGCCACCAAACATGTCATTTCCACTCTAAGCACGTTCTCCCCAGTGCACTAATGCACTACTACAGTGTGATGCTATTGCGGTAAGACAGTAACTGAGTCCCACACATATTCACAATATTACATGTATTATTCTCATGCCTTAATTCAACAAGGCATTGTAAGTCAGCAAGCCACACAACTACAGGTGGACTACAGATAAACTAATGCTATGACTTACACTGGCATTTCTCAGAAAATAAAGATATTAAGCAATACTTTATCTTATACTACAAGCCAGCAGTAACCAAAGTGTGTTTGACATATCTGCTGCACGGATAGAAGTGCTTGAAAACTTTCAAAGAAAACAAACAATTTAATCACATCACAGACCGCAGCTAGCACACTGAGATAAACCCAGAAAAGTTCTTCCAGGATCCGTATCGAACAATAAATAGGCCCCATACTAGAACTCCTTTTTGGAGAATGACTGTTACAATTTATTAATTCAAATTACATGAACTACTTATCTGGACTCCAAAAGAACCCAACAATTCCATACAGCTGAGCAATCTTTATTAACATTTTTATGCAAATACCTGCTTACTGTATTATTTTATTCTAATAAAGTATTGAAAGAAAGAAACAGAAGGAATGTTAACACATGGCACAGCTCTATGAGTCTATGTTATTATCTACCCACCATTTTCCAGAGAACACCCAAAGTGCCAGAAAATAGACATAAAAATCAGAATACTGAGATACCTCTTTAGCTGCCTACGTATCTTGTGGAGTCAAAAAGGAATCTGTACACATTATCTTGCTTGATATGTTGGTTTAAAACAGTTTTAAAACTTAGCAGTTGTTATTTGGGTAAGCATAATCTTACACAAGGGAGCTGCAGTACCCAAACTTGTCATAGTGAAGAAGGTACCAATCGTGGACCTTCTAAACAACCCTGCCGTTGCTACAGGACTACGAGTCAAGGAAATGCAGTTGCCTTGCTCTCTTTTCACCCTCATCAGAAAACCAGAGCACCTCCAGTCTCACTTCATGCTAACCACGCCACGAGGCAGAGGATTTAACCTCCCCCAGCCAGCGAACGCAAGGCTCTATGTGCAGGGAATGTGTCGGGGAAACAACTTCGTTAAAACTTTCAGCTTAGAGGACTATTTTAGTGAAGTTACAACTGGAACTGACTTTAATCTGCTGTGTTGGTATAAACCCAAGGTCTCCAATGCAAGCAAGTCAATGTAAACACTCCGCTATTCTTTGGCACCGAAGTTGTGGACTCCTACTCTGATTTCTCCTCGCTGCAGTTGACAACCTTCTCTTAAGATATGCAGCACTGCTCTTTTTTCAAATCAGTGAGGTTAAGCAAAACTGGTTATTAACTTTTACCGTCCTGGATAATTTCTTGAAGGGTGCATCCTGTATCTCCACTGAAGCCAGCAGGAATATTTCCACAACATAACTCAGCTTGGAAAATATTGAATCAGTTTAATTTATCCACAAGGATTTCTTTAATGAATTATTGACATGGGCCTTTTGCTTTGAAAAGGAGATCTGGGATGGAAACAACAAGCTACCTGCTCAAAAGAATCTGATTTATTAGCTCACTGATGCTCAAAGCACAGTTTCCTCCACATATCTGCAGATTAGACCATTGCCAGGCATGCAGGCAAACCCCACCACTGTGAAGCGGTCCTAACTTGAAGACAAGACTTAGACTCAGATACATTTTTAATATGAAAAACTGCTATGTGAAATGACCGTGGGAGTGCTAAGTCACCCTGAACTCAGGCACGGAACAGAACGAGTCAACAGAAGCAACATGAAGAGCTGCTGCGCGGCTGTGCTTGCTTCCCAAAGAACCATCAGCTCAGACTGAGAATGGGAATCCAGGAACACCTCACCGAAGGCTCAACACAGGAAATGAAGAGTATTTTGGAACTTTTTCTAAATATTGACGCAAGATTTTACCTTCTAGCACAAAAAATACAGATGTTATATCTCACCAATATCTCAGCACGTCTAGTAACAGTTAATCATTGTGGAATCCTTCAATACGAAAAGCAGTAGGGATGAAGACTGAGATTCTGGTTCCACCAAAGTTCAAGCAAAGTTGCCACTAATCGAAAGAGCTCCTTGAAACTTTGCCACTCACTTCACTGAAAACAGAATTTAACTCAATATTGTTCTTTTCAGAAAAGGAAAATTCAAATTAAGGTGGTGTCTGGGAAGATGTGTATTTACAGGAAGTATCTGCAAAATAGCTTGGGACACAACAATAGTATTTTTTAATTCCTGCTCACCAGGAATTTAGAGCGTGCATTTTCAGCTTTACCATCCTAAAGATTTAACATAATTCTGTGTACATGTGTCCACATCACATGTGCTCTGGACTATCTCTTGCAGCACACAAGCTTTCACAAGCTCTGCTCCTCACAGGCTTGCTTCACAAAAGACCTTAAAGACAGAAAAAGTATTTCAGGATAGTTTGTGAACACAGCGACAGCAGTTTTGCCGGAACATGGTGAAACGGGGAGGAGGAGGTGGGTACAAACCCAAAGAAACAGGTTAGTGGCAGCTCATTCAGTGCGAGCATAGAACAAAGCAGGACAGGAGCACATGCAATAACACACAATTCGTGCAGTGTTCCTAACAAATAAATAATTTCCTTGTAAAGGAATGCTAGGGTATCTGGTTGACGTGTCTTAGCAGTTGCCTTCCACAGACAAGACGATTATATGACTCAGTTGAACTCATAACCTGCTATACAGGTACGGCAAGGAAGCTTAGGCACGTTACTCATTAATCTCAGTAAAATTACTGAATCAGTGTATCTGCTGAAAGCTATGAATCGGCACTTATGCCTGGTGTTGTCATTATGCACTGCGGCTTAATAAGAAAATCCACCGTATGTGTGGACAGCAGAGTCATCACCCAGAATTTTACATGAAACCAGGAAAAAAGTCACAATCACAGGCTGGCCATCAAGCAATACAATTCAGGTTCTCAAGGTCAGCAGATGGTGTTACCCTTCCACATGTCAGCAACAGTGTTAATCGCTAAAAGATGAAAACTGAAGAAGGAATTAACCAAGCTCTAGTGTGAACATGACTATCTTAGAAGACAGCAATTGGCTTCCCAAAAAGACAAAAGAAATGTATCAAGAAGTTGAGTCACAATCATAAAAGGTGCTACACTGGCAGCCTCTAAATTATTCAAAATTTAAAATTATTCAAGCATTTAACGAACTACTGAAGGGGTCACTATTTTCTAAAAGCATCTACTTTCAACATGCAAGTACAGGACTCCAGCAAAATTAAAACTCTTCAGTGTGAAAATAATTACTTTTAGGTTAGATTAAAGATTAGGTAAAGAGTTACACACAGAATCAGAGGACAAATAGCTTTTTCCTGCATTTCATTACAGGGACTCATCTGTGCTCTCTGTACTATTTCAAAGGAAGATTTTATTAGTTTACTGGAACATAAACATGAGGGATTATTTCTAAGGCATCCTTTTTCTGCAGGCATTACACCTAGGACCACTGTTATTTTTCTGTGGAAACTTCTTTTATTAAGAAGATCCAAAACCCAGAGCCTCAACTAGAACCTCTGAGAAACTGCCCTGATCAGGTTCCAAATGCATGTTATGATATTCATAAGGAAAAAAAAGGTTCAGATACCTGACTGTGCTGTTGGAAATCCCCTAAGTCTT
>NW_010418314.1:0-24290 GCF_000710305.1 Buceros rhinoceros silvestris | reverse complement strand
TTTCCCTAGGCCAATTTTAGGAAGCACTGAACTGCCTCGCAAGTGACCCAGCTCTGGCTACCTGCATCTTCCCTCCTCCCTCCGTGTTTTACAACCAATCAGTAGGAGCTCTGCAGGACCTGGAAACAGGTTCTTCTAGGAACACGCCTAAAGGTTCAAGTACCTAAAATCAAACACTACACTTGTTACGGTGTGCAAGATTACGCTCAGGCATTCACGGCGCTACGCTTGCAATGTCTAAATCCAAACAGAGGCAACTAAAGGAGCTGCGTAAACATTCATCGAAACTCGCGTTGTGTGGGTCTATGTACGTCTTGAAGACTTACCAGCCACAGACCATCATCAATGTTCTTCCTCCCATCTTACCGGCTACAGTAAACAAGCAGGCGGTGTCAAACAGCATGAATGCTTCCAGCAGTACAGAATCCAGGACAACACAGGTTTGCCTCCAGCACTCAGTGAGAAACTTCCCAATGACAGGAATATCTGGATGTCTGCTGTACAGCTCTGACCTCTACCTATTATGCAGACATCTGACTTCTTTGCTCCCCTGCATCCCCTCGAACCGCTCCCAGCACTAGCTGCTGGCTAGGAGCGGGGACTCCACCCGGCACCTCATAAACATTGCTCTTGGGTGAATTACGTGAAAACAGCTATGCTCTACTTAAAAAACTGCAACAGATCAGTATGTCCAAAGTAAGAACTGGATTAACAGAAAAATCCTGACTAGCTGGAATAAACGGGATAGGCTAGAGGTCTCCAGTTTGCTGACCTGGCTTTCTCCTGAACTCGGGAATGCAGACCATTAGCCTCGCTTTTTGGCACGCTCGCACATCTGAAATAACAAAGCAATCCACCTTCATACTAGCAACCTTTATACAAGTCTCCAGGTAACCCTGACTGCCAAGGAATTTACAGCTCTGTTCCATGGACAATGGAAACTACACTAATGATTTATCAGGCCATCATCCAGGCAAAATTCATCTCTAGTACAGGCACTCACACCCACCAGCTATACACAATGAAACCAGCACGGCATTTTATACGTGAATCAAAGTGTGCCAGTAAAAAACTGACACAGGTTCCTGCATCCCTCCAGGTTGTCGACGACAGAAGCATTCTACATGCCAGCATCTAACCACAACCCTGAAGCACCCAATCCAGAAAAGCTTTCAACCAATCTGTTCTCCGGCTAAAGGAAAATGTAAGAGAATTGGAGAATCACGCAAAGAAATATTCAATTTGGTTACATAATCCTGTATATTTTAATTAAAATAACATACACTGTACATAATTTCATATTTTATAGTCAACTGGACCCATGTAGCGTATAGATTCATCACATACTTTGAAACAGCCCTATTAAAAGGGATAATGAACTAACATCGTTATCCTTTCAGAACAGGGTTCATGTTACACTACTGATGTCTCAGCACAAACATGAATGAGTAACATATACACACGTGTATTAGGAAAGGCACAAAATGCATCAGTGCTTTGCTATTTGGGCTTTGCAAATCAAGGAATCTCCTCCTCCCAGTTTTATACTGCCGGAAGGTTTGCAGTGCTGGAACAGTTCTTGGCAGACAGGCCGCAGTGGAAAGAAGCGGAGCATTACCATTCACACGAACCCGCCGACGCCAAACACTACACAAAATTCCATACAGTGTGCTATTTGGCTTTGAAATTTGCTCTACAGAAGATATGTATCTTTGCTCATCTCCTGATTAAATGTTTTAATTTGTACAAAGCGTATTGTTCGGTACCCTTCTCCCACGTGCCTGAGACTCTTTGGAAGCTGAAGTTAACACTGACGCAGTAACCTTAATAATGAAAAACAGCAATAAACGTATTTGCTACTGTGTTGCTCAGCTTCCACCTGTAGTTTTTTCATGAAAATCGTGTTCTTATTTGCCAAAGAGCCAATGGATTTGACTTTATAATGCTTATTTTTCAAAAGTCTTTACTTTTGGAAAAAGTGAGATATAAAATAATCCATGTGGCCATTGCAAAGGGTTGTTCTAGGAGTGCTCTGAATGAAAGTGCAAGTGATTCTGATAACTCATGCATCTCCACCAAAAGCAAACCTGGAAAGCTAAACGGGAAAAGGTTAATCTTTAGGAAATCACACATCCCCACACACAGGTGCTCTCACAGGGACGATCAGTCACGGAGGAGGGAACGGAGGCTGCACAGGCCATATTCAACCACTAGCACGAACCTGGAACATAATACTAAAATGTGTGTTACCATAAAAAGCTCCAGGCAACTCTGCAGGCTGTACATCCTGAAACAGCCTCTCCCTTTCCTACCCTCCCCCCACCGCTTCGCTCCCCACGATCACGCAGGGACCAAAACTTTTGATGACTCAGGTTCACTATCATGCCCCACTGCCAGAAAAATTTCATCGTGTCTTCCCAGGGACCACGAGAGATGCCAGCTGCATCCTCGCTGCATTTGTGATTTGCAGTGAGCATATTTCTGACTGCAGCCACCCTGTGTTTCCTCTCACTGGTTTCCTATGGGACAGACTGAGCAGCCCCCACCACAGCAAGGCTTCCACTCGGAGTTCCTGCAAGCCCTTATAAAGGCAGAAATCCTGGTGCAGGCAGAGGAAGAGTCTGTTCAGCAGTGCTCTGGTTGCACTTTCAAAGCCTAAACTAGTTTTGTTTTGAGTTACTGTGGCCATTAACCCCATTTTCATAAGGGGTTAATATGATTTCTTATTTTCTACCAACTGGCAACTAATTCCCATATAAAGATACTAAACAAAACGTAAGATAAATGGTTACCTGTCCCTAAGGAAACATCTCACATAGCTCAAGGGTCAGTAAGAAATCTACATATTTTTATGCCATGACAATCTATCAGGTGACGAATTCACCACGACAGAAAAATGATGCAAACAATGCTCATCTTACTCCTTTTGCATCTGTACTCAGCCCTTCCGTGCTACAAACTATCGTGTAAGAAGAAGGAAAGTCAAAGGGAATGACTAACTCCAAACCAGCTACACTTTACTCCTCCTAAACCTCTGGCTATGGACGAGCATCCCTGAGATGTGTTTTACATTCTCCAGCTACCTCTGCACCCCTGGTCTGCTAACCCTGAGACATGAAGCTGGCGTGATTTTTAAAGGATTTATTACTGTTATCCCACAATGAAATTATTTAAATGAGATAAAAAGGGAGATAGGATGGAGAAAGATAGCTATATATAAACAAACCTCACTGCAGCAAAGAGTAAAACACTATCTGGCAGACCATACGGCTGGCACATTATTCTTCTTGAGAAAAACCCTCAACGTACCTCTGAAGCCTTAGACAGGTTGAAAGCCCACCAGCCTTTGCCATGCCTCCTTCCCTTCCTCCTCATATGAAAAAAAAAACCCAAACCTATAGAAAAAATATCATCCTCTGCTAGCTATAGAAACAAAACAAATATTTAACTGGACATCCAAATAAAGCAAACAAACCACAGAAGCAGCGCACTGTTTGTGGCTCGCGTGCCTATCCAGCGACACAGCTCTCCTGTAGCCAAAATCCTGGAGGATCGCACGCTCCTGCTTGTGAGTGAATCTCTAAGTGCCGACCAGTCTGTTGGCACCCTAAGCCCAGAGCATTTAGTCTCTGCCTGCCTCAGACAGCCGTGCCGGGTGATGATTCTGGTTCCAAAGCCAGAGTTCCAGCAGGTTTTCAGAGACATGTCAAACCAATTGCTGAGCTGGGGCGAATCGATGACCCACGGCACCTTACAGAGCGAGGCCCGTATATGGTTGTTCTTAACACAGTACTTTGTACTTTGCTTCTAGAGACACATAAATATTTTACTTTTGGATTACAAGGGTGGCAAACAAGGTATGCCAACGAATGTCAAACAGAATCGCTTTACAAATTCCAGGAAAGTTACGTGCAATGTTTAGACAACACATAGCCAACAACAGGCTTATTCGTAGTCGCAGTAATAAGAGACGAGACATATACTCAAAATAAATGACCCCACTGGAAAATTCGAGGCACATTACTATAATTAAGCTAGAACATTTTCTGCAAAGTCATATTATGTAGACGTTTTAAAGTGGGGCTTACATCTGTTCCTAAACTTTGGTATGGAGACATCATAAACTTTGTTTTCCCAACATTTTAAAATACTATTCAGCTCTGTTCCTCAACCGATTTACTTTTAAATACTTTTAAAAACGGAGTTGGCAAAATTGCCTGTCAGAAGTTCATTAACTGTATTGACACAGTGTTGAACACAAATATGAAAAACTCTTTTTAGCAACTGAGTCCTGTGACACTCTGCTTACACATCACTCCCACAGGGCACAGCGCTGCCTCTCCACGTGTATGACTGCACAAGCCTTTTGATTTCTACTTCATTCCCAGTCCATGAATTACTGTAAGAACTGGCCTGTGATGGAAGATATATTGACTGATCTGCACTGCTACTGCTCGGAGGTGCCAGCACCTGCTATGCCATACTGCCTTCTCCTCACGTTCCTAAAAGTCCCACAAGATCTTTAGTTTCCCTTCAGTAGAGCTTATCTCTTACATTTATGTGGATCCACTGCACTCACTTGTTCTTGAGAATTCTTTTTCCTTAAGGAAAAGGTTTCTTATATATTCACAGTACCTTAGAGATAAAAATACAGGTTCTACATAATTAGCAGCAACAATACTTTTATAGGCAATTTGAGTTACAAAACTCTTATTTATCCATTTTCTCGCTCAAACAATGGAATGCCACTCAGCAATCTCTCTGTCACTGGCAAGCTATGAAAATTAAACAGCAGAAATAAATTGCCCCAGGTTAAATGAAACAATCCAGCAAACAAAACAAAAGCAAAAGCAAAACTGGAGCAATGTCAGCAACATATCCCCTCTTCATCATCACGCAGCTCCAGCCAACACCCACTTCCACACAGAACCAGGAGAAGAAAGCAGGCCTTGCCGTATGTGCCGGAGGTTAGCAAATCTGGGCTGCTCAGCAGCAGGAGCTGGCAGATTCTAGCAGTGCAGAGTCCTAAAAAAGACGCCTGCCAGATCCTTCCCTCTCCCGCTCTGAAGAGGCTTCGATTCGCTGCCTTCCACAGCCTCTATCGCTGGCAAAAAGGCTGCGTTTTCACATGCGTTTCACTGCAGTCATCCTCGGGATCCGCACAAAATTGCTCCTGATAATTCAGTCTGGCACAGACTAAGCCTGGCACGTTCCCTGCTACAGTCAGGAGAACATTTTTACCTGGTTCTCAGACCCGCCCATTACTAGGTGTTCTTTGCTGCCTTTAAACTGAAGGTAGAAAGAGAGAGAGCAGAAGAAGATGGGGAGGGCAGTGAAAGCAAACATACACATTAAAGTGCATGAGGAGCCAGGCTTTTTCAGCGTGGAGTTTCAAATACGCGCCCCTCAAAATTTGAACCAGATTTTCAAAAAAACTAAGGCCCACTAATTTCTATGATTAGATAAAGAGATTTTAACAATTTCATCATTTAGTTTACAGCTAATGGAACTCTGCTTAAAAAAAAACTCGTTACTTAAAATTACATTTATTTACACACAAAATGTATCAGCAGAAACTCACGTTCAGTATTTTGCAAGCTTTGTTATTTATTTAAGAAAACGCACTCAAAATCTCTCCAAGTTTTTTTTTTTCCACAACATGCCGCTTTCCACACAGCTGCGAGAGGATGAATTGTGGCAGTGAAGTTCATGGTGAGGATGAGATTTTGAGAAGAGGAATTCCTGTTCCCTGAAGGTCATGCGTCAGAAATAACCCTTTTCTGTGTATCAGGCTTTAAAAGGACAACACCTCTCTTCCTGGTCGGAGCTGAATCTGCCGTCAATTTTCAAAATAACCCTGATGTGTTTTTAGCGGTCCTGCCTGTAATGGCTAAATCTGCCATTAAAACCCCCCAACAACAACAAACATGAGGCTATCACCCTGTAGCTGCCTCACTCAGCCTCTCTGCTTGTGGTTTACTTGCAGAAAACTTCAGTAACGGAGGGATTGGTTTATTTTTAGGACCAGGGGCAGGGGAAGGGGGGGGGGAATATTTTCCCAATCTGATCCATGAGGAGGAAATACAAAGTGGCTTTTAGGTTTAATATATTTTTTATTTGCAAACCATTTCATTTTGTGCTTGAGTACAAGGAGCAGAATACAAAACGAACTCAGAGGGAAAAGGGAGCAATAACTGTTTTCTCGACTCCTTGCCAGAAACACTACGAAGAGTGGAAAAAACAATGTCTCACTTTAAGCCCCAGAACTGGTTAATCAAAGCAGCTGCTGATCACACACCCCAGCTAGGAAAAAAGAAGTTTTCTATTGATACTGTTCTTCTAATCGGTACCTCTGGCAGCCTCAGATGGAAACCAGGCACGGCCAAGCTCCTGGCAGAGGTCTGCAGAGGGAAGAAATCTTGCAGTAACCCCCACAAAACACACTGAGCAACGAAAGGTGCAGGAAACCTCCTAGTGGGCAATTACCGAATAACCAGCTGAGCAAGGACAGCTCAGTGTCTAATGCCCCTCGGTCCGTGTTTGGCCCATATTCGGATGCGTGATCACCCGAGGATGAGGTATTGATTGGGACCAGAGGTATCAGAGGAGCCTGCACAGTTTTGTAGTTAATGTCCTAAGGCCTTGGTGGCAAAGATATAGAGGAGCAGAGTTCCACATGCATAAACGAATTTTATAAATCATCCAGCACAGGATAATTAAGGTACAACCCAATAACCTTGCAGTGCATCTTGCAGGCAGTGTCTGAGGCGTGTTTATTCTCGCGCTGAGAACGCAGAGGTTCAAAGGACAGCCTGCTTCAGAGGAAGTCATCCTTATCAGTATTTTTAAGGGAAGTCCTGTACACCAAACACTTCGGACCAAGAAGGTGTAGCAGGAAGTTCCTAACCTAAAGGAGGCTAGAAACGCAACTGCCAGCACAGCTCCCCTTTCTGTCACCTTGCTTTCAGTGCTATGGTGAGACACACTGACTTCGGGATACTGACCTCACCCTCATGATGATGTCATATCATTATGCAATACTGTCCTCCCAGGGTTGCTGTGTTTCGAGGAATATGCCACAATTCCCAGACTCTTCCCTTGCCTCATTTTCTGGATGATCTGCATGGGAAACAAGGCTCCCCAGGCTCGACAGAAGGCTGCCCACCCCTATCCCCGCAAAGGGCTAAGTTCCTTTCTTGCCTGCTAAACTCGGTTTAGCCTCCAAAAAGGTGTCACCATGCACTGAATTAAAAAAAAAAACCAAACCTGCCCTAGAAAACAATCCCCTGCCTCACATGAGGATAGCTGAGGATCTGTACGGCAGATACATTTCCTGGGCGCTGCTGGTCCCCAGGCATGGGGGCCTCTTCTCTTTCTCTGGAGCACAAGGAAGTCTCCGGAGCCTCACGATTAATTGAGCATGGTCAGCTTGACTCTCCTCAGGAGGAATGAGGAAACAGAGGTAGAAGAACCTGTTTGATGAAACTCTGAGCACTGAAGCCTGAGGCAGGAGCTCTGGTAGAACTCAGCACTGTTTCTTTTAAAAGACTGTCTATGTTTCCCTCCCCTTTGCCTCCGATTTGTTTATAATCCATATATTGGATGGGTCAATGAACACACAAGTTCTGTTCAGGCCATAGAAAACATGGCAACAGACAAACCCTGGGAAAGGCATAATTTAATCAAAATCCTCTGACTCAAGGTGCTAATGTGGTATAGAAGGCTTAGACCACAGATTTAATACTTCAGAAAACAAACAAAGAAGGAACCATGCCTCATTTCTGTCATGCCATAAAAATCTCCACTATCATTTCAGGAAAGAGTTTTTTCTACTTGCTGCAATAACCAGATGCAAAAAATTTAGCCACTTGCTCATTGTAACAGCAATAAATCATGAGAGGACTGGATCAGCCTGACTATTGCATGTACATTTCCCAGTTCAGACTTAGAGCATATAGATTCGCTTGTGAAACTTCTAGAAACTACGGTGAAGAAAACGTACTTTTCCTCTTCAGCATCACGAGCAGTTAAGTCTCATTATACCCACCCTTAGCTCAAATAATGCCAACAACGAGCACAGGCAGAATACCGGTAGCAAATTAACGTCACGGGGACAGTAAAGTATGTATTAGTGGGAGAGGAGCAGTCTAATCCAAACATCCTCAGCAAGCTCTGGAGCTCCGTGCAGGCGGTGGTGTATGGAGATAACCACACATCACGAACAGCTCCGCTGAAGTCAACAACGCTAGACACGGAGGGCTTTGCAACTCATCTGAAAGTGAAGCTCTACACCACTACATGCTCCTCGGCCCAAAGGTCTTGATTGCATATGCAACCCGTTCCAAGCGATACCCACGCAGGAGTCTGCTGATGAAAGGTACTACACAAATTCACCATTAGTTTACTCTGCATGAGGGAAAACCATGTACAAATGCTCCTAAACATGACAGCAAAACCTAAGGATTTCTCCTTTTGCCAGTGAGCATCTGGTATTTCGCTTCGCCCTCTTGATGCCTCATTCTCCTATCAGAGCTCAGACAACCAGTGGAAACGGTAACGCGATCAGTGCCGATCAGCTCCTCTCTCTGCTCAAGCGCTTTGCTTGTCTGCCGACATACGGGGCACTGACTAGGTGCACCGCCAGCAATATTGGCAGTGAAAAAAGCTGACAGCAGTAACCTGATTTTACTCCAGAGAGCAGATCTAATCTTAGCACCTGATCCCGTCAGGAACTGAGAGCCATAAACTTACTGGAAATGAAGCAAGCTCAGCATTTCAGTGGAGACACTCAGCACCTCGCAGGTTCAAATCCATACTTTTTAAAAGTCACTTCCTATTTGTCCTTTGTTTACCCTGGCTTATCCTGAACAGCGAGGCTTTCCGACACAGAGATAACTTTGGAAATGACTACTCTCATATTCTTTGATGATTTCAAAAGGCAGGAAAGAATCTCTCCCCTTTCCGAGGGCCACCCAGCTGAAGCGAGGAACGTTATTTTTTCCAGGCATGCTAATAAGAGCCAGTAATACCTCAATTGAGTTGCCTTGGCCTTGAAATACCTGATCCAAACTCGCTTTGTGTTCTCTCTCAGGAACAGACTCTCCCTCTGTATCTGCTTTCACACAGTTACCAGATAAACCTAAAAGAGCGCTGCCCAGCCTCTCCCCTTCCAGTCAACATGATCTCTTCCTGTGACACACATCCATGCCTTAATGTGTTGTATCCATTATACCCACCTCACATTTAGATGGAGCCACTGGGAAACAGAGGGCAACAAAGCACATCTTCAAATTAAGCTTTCTACTGATTAAATATGTCAACTGTAACTAAAGCTGCTATCAAGTCCCTCTTTCTCCAGGGGAGAAAAAAAAAAAAGAGAACAGCATCTCTTCTCCTAGATTCCCAAGAGGAAAGAAAATGCAGAACAAGCTGGACATACATACCAAATAAATGAAGATAATGAAGATTATTTCATCCCTTCTCACCGTCATGTACTTCAGTTAGTCTGAGACAAACCTTTTTTTATTTTTTTTTATCTTTTTTTTTTTTTAATCAGACTATCACATGCCTGGTCTTCCGTGGCTATTTACTCTTTCTGAACCAGGATCCCTCATAGGACTTTGGGTAAAGACAGCCTGTCACCATGATTTTTAAATTCTGCCAGGAGCAGAAGCGAGGTACCGCTTAGCTGAGGGGATGTAAAGCGCAATCAGTGAAGCCGCGATCACAAGTACCACTGGGAGAGCAAGGTACAACAGGGAAGCGGTAGCAGAAAAGGAGTATCCCTGAGGATAGCAGGGCTGAAGGAAAGCAGGGTTTGAAGATGTAAGCTCTGGGATATGGGATCTGAGCTTTGGGGCAGACGGCACTGGCAAGCACAAAAGAGTTACCTGCTCGAGGTCTCAATCAAACTGTCAAGAAAATCAAGAACTCAAACTGTTACCGTACTCCCTTAAGCCACTATTCTAACTGAACTTCATGCGCCATGTACACTGGAAATCAAGCAAATCCTTAAGACTGTGCTCTAAGGGTGCTGCTTTCTTGCTGTAGATCGCTGAGCGGTGTATTGCAGAGTCAATATTGAATTTCAGATGGCTCTACAGAAATGCCTAAGTTGTGAGTTTAAAGTCAATCCTCATGAATGGATGAAAACTCTAAGGAACTGAAACCATAAGTTCATCACCTCTGCACTCCAAGGCTTTCGGCTTCGCGTAGTATCACAAAACTGATATTCCCACCACTGACTACTTTTAGTATCACAGACCTTAACAATCCACATCTGGACATTTTTTCCCCAGTGTCTGCTGACCCTACAAGCCCAGCCATACTGATCGGGAAGCTCAGTACACACACAGTATCAAAAGACCCAACAGAATGCCACTTCTTCACTGTGAGAGGATAGCAATGGGTATGTTGTGTCCCTCCCCACCGCACTTGAGCTCCAAACACAACAAACCACGAATAGTTTTGCTCAGCAACTCTGAGCAGCTAAACTAACTCTCCTTTTAATTTCCCCAGCACCTCTCTTCCTCAAACTCATAAAGCCTCACTTGCTATAATCCGCACCCCATTTACTCAGGATCAGTCCCGAAGTGTAACAGGGAACCCTGAGCCACGTTAGCACAACCAGTGTAGTGACTCTGCGGCTTTTTCAAAGCCATGGAGAGCCCTGGGTAAAGCACGGGCCGGCAGCTTTCCAGGCTGGCAGACTGCTGCTTTCCGGCCAGGCTCAGGCACTGGGCTGCCCGGCTGGGCTGCACAGCACTGCTGTTCCACTTCACGTTTTGTCCGCTGACATCTTCTACCATATCAGCTACAGTTATGGGAGGACACACACAATTGTGAGTTAGGATGACAACTTTCAAAGGTGCTCAAACTAATTTGAAGTGATTTCCCCAGGCAACTCTCTGGCCCCTTTGACAGCCTGTCTATATCCATACACAATACATGTACGTGGGCTCGATGCTGGAGGCACCCCAAGCACGTGCATGCAGGACACCTCTAAATGGTAACTCTTTCCATGGTAACAGTGAAGCTGTGCTGCCCGCAACGAGTCACCCAGAGAGGCAGCTTCAAACTACTGACTCTGACAGTCTGGAAGCCTGGTTTTCTTAATTCATACCTCTACAAAGAAAGCTCCAGCATCAACGACACAGCAAGACAGAGGCCCTGCATTTCTCTTTGTTCCCCACAACTGAAGGAAAGTATCTCCACAATGATGTGGTTGCAGAATTAAAACAGAAAACCAAACTGTAAATCCAACAGCCTGCAAAAGCCATGCTACAAGAAGCAAATAGAAAAGTGATGGTAAAAATCCTTCTTGTAGAGGAGGAGAGTGAGAAGAGTGTTTGACAGACAAGGAAGAAGCTGCAAGACATTGAGAAAGATAACTAAAAGGTATCAGGCAGAACCCTTATTTCAGTAGTCCAGGGCTCAGCCCCAGTCTCCTCGCTGTAAAAATGAGGATACTGATAGATCCATCACAAAACTCTGAGATGAAACCATGATGCTTGCGCCGTACTTCTGGGTGACGTGGAGGAGTACAGTTCCTCCAGCCGTTACACTTCCCCTTAGGAAGGCTGTGAAGATGACTGTGCTCCAGGTTCTCCAGACTCGGGTATTTTGCTAATGGATTTCATTTCTACCTATGTATCACTACATGTAAATCTAAATCAAAGGCCTCTTCTAGAACACTACTGTAAAAGGCTTTTATTAAGAAGATTTCATACCTGAATTATGAGCAAATGCCCATCCCATTGCTTCCCACCACTGACACGCTAATTTGTTTGAAGGAATTACGTGAATGGAACTAAAGGCAAAAATTACAGAAGAGAGAGGAGATAATATGTTATATCACAAGTAGATGCAGGACAACTAAGAAGGTAAGAACTCACGTGACCAGTTCACAGCATGCAAGATTATGGTGAAGCTACTACACACCATTTCATGGCTCACTAAAACTTCAGACCATAAAGTAATAAGGATGAGGAACACTTCGAGCACTGTGAAAATTAATTCCCAACCTCACCTCTTAACACAAACTCCAAGGAAAACCAAGTGATCCCAGTAACGGTTTTTATGTTGTGACCTGTTATGACCTTCTCAAACTGTTATTTCAATAAAGCCTGCTGCAAAGACGATCTTCCCTACTTGTGTTATCTGGTCTATTACAAAGCGGCTTCATTTTGTTGACTGTCTGTCTTATTTCCACGTTCCTTGGTTTGGCAGCAACTTAAGCTTCTTTCTCTGCTGACTCACATGAATAAAAACACTTCCCATTAACTGCTCAGACAACTACTGCTTCCCCAAGGGCTATCACATACATTTTTAGAAGTCACAATAACACAATGTTTACTTGTTTTGCATACTCTGTTCTGAAAAGTATAGATTTAGGTTTTGTTACACATTTTCTAAGGCTTTTGCACAGCACTTACTGTTTGAAACACAGGTTCAAAGCCTCTATAGATCTTATGCTGCTGTTTATGACCTTTTTATTTTACAGCATAAGCTCCTACAAGAAGAAAGCCTGAATCTTCTGTTTCTGCACAACCTAACACATTGTGAGTCTTATCAAAGAGGAAGGGATAACTTCGACATTCAAACCCACCACCTGCACGCAACCACGCTTCCAGAAGAGTTGAGCACTTCACTCCTGTCTTACTGGGGATATCGCTAGCATCAAGTACATAAAATGTTTCTGAAACTTCACGTTATTTGCATCGTAAAGTTGATTAACCGTGCATAAAGCTGATATGCACGGGCTCTGCAGACCGACACGCTGCTGCTGGAAGCAGATTTTACTTGCTGCTCTGCACACAGGATGCAGGGCTGATTCACAGCTGCTGGAAGGGCTGCAAACTTGTTGGCAGTTCTACAAAACATTTGGACAGTCAGTTGTCTCACTGATCACTGCCACAGTTATGCCCAGGTCCCAAACAGAAGCAGCCCATACAGTCCAGTGGGAGATCGCTGTAGGGAGAAGAGGCTTCACCAGAGCTGCCCCATTCCTTTCTCTGCCCACCTTCCATCTCAGTCAGATGCTTCTTTTGACCTCAGTCTTCCAGAACCAGGCACAAAAGACAAAATAACACTCTCACACTTCACATCTGATTTTAAAAACTAAACTTTGGATTACACTAAGGATTTTGAAAGCTTTATCATATTAATAACATCATACAGCAAAGCAGTGCTTGGCTGGAGAATGCACACATTTTAAACCAAATATAACAGTTGGAACGTGTTTCAGCCCATCAGTCCGATGTCCAGAGTACATTCAAACATGGCTAGAAATCAGATTCACTTTATTTGTTCAAGTATCCAATGATTTACTACTGTTGTATTAATGAAATATCAGAATGTTAAGGCTTGGAGTTTGTTTTCTAAACTTTGAATGATACCACTTGCAGGAAACCATACACCTACCCAACTGGAGCGAAGGCTCATTGGTCAGACCTGCCAGTTCTGACCAACCGTCCACAGGCAGTTCACAATGCACTCACAAACCCATCCATAAGCAGTTTAGAAGGTGGGTAATGCTTTCAAAGGACTGCTCAGTCAGGAGCCTACATTCTTCATGTGACTTCCACAGATCTGAAAAATTCACAATAGGCTCAAGTCTGAGAAATCCAAGTGCAATATTAAACATACAGGGAATTCAATCGATGGTGATGCAACTCCCCACCTCCCTAACTGTCAGTCGCACACAGGAATCGCTACAGATGCAACGGAACGGTAGAGGTACCCTCAACAGTCCCAGCAACAGGGAACACCACTCAAAGAAATTGTCATTAAAACCAATACAGGGCCATCAGGTTTGGGTTGGCGTGCAAGACAGTTTATGCTCTGCCTGCCTCCCGTCGTTAGCGTGCAGCACACACTGCTGACTTAAACTGCTTTTGTGTTTGTGTAAGGTTACGTTGTGTGTTGCTTTACTCACGCACCCGCTTACCAATAAAACCAGCACACTTCTGCTTCTTGCACTGCACCAGGCTATGACAAACAAGAGGTCAACTGTACCTGATCTGGTTTTATACACCACACTACTGTTGTACAGTGAACACCTTTCAAAAAAGGATCAGGATCCCCCAGTCCTACCAAATGATACATAAGGGAGGAGATATGATATCCCCTGACCAACAGGCAAGTGGACACAGAGCACGAGCGTGAACTGGCAAGGAAAAAACACCTGAAGAGATCACAGGAACTTGCCTAGGTCATGCAGTCTGGGCTACTATTGTACCACAGAATTGTTAAAAATCAGTTTAGCTAAATGCATACTTTAAAACCTTTTACACGGCCTTATAAAAAAGGCATACGCAAAGCCACCTCCTAAATATGACCATTAAACCAATATTCTTTTTAAAGCAATGGACTTTACTACATATATATAAAAATAAAGTATTGCATAAAGGTCATCAAAAAGAGCTACAAGGCTTTGCTCTTTAGGTGAAAAGCACTGTCACTCGCTTCTGATGCAATGGGTGACACTTCCACAAAATCAGTATGAGAGGTTAATAAAATTTTCCTCCTCTCAGAGACTTGACACAGCTCTGAAAACTTGCTGGCATGAAGCGTAAAGGTGTGAAATAAAACTTAACCAAGCTTACCTCAGCCCAGTGACATTATTTGTGTCTGTATTTTATTACTGTACTTGTTATTTGATTGGTAGTGTCCTAACCCAGCTACCCATAAAGAAAAAAGCTCACATGTAATAATACAGTTAATAACAGCCTTCATGGAACCACCCAGAAAAATCTTATAGTTCCCTAAAAGAGAGTGATCCCAAACACTCTTAAAGCTATATAAGATACTCAGGAATAACTAGAATTTTGAGAATCGTAGTCTTGATCATAAGGGGTGTCCATCCAAACCTGTCAACTCCTTGAAGAGAAACACCACAACATGCAAAGCATCAGCATTCCAAATATCTCCAGCAAAACTTCCACTACTGCCTCTCCCCTGGAGATGTTGATTGGAGTGGTGGGAAGCAGTAACAAGAAAAAATGATGAAAAAGTTTAAACAGCCAAGACTTGAGACAAGGTGATAGAAGTGGATTAAGGAGAAAAGAAGCAGGCCAGGAGGTCAAATGTTCAAGAGGTACCAAGGCACTACAGGGTTACAAGGAAGGTAAAGGCAAGGAATCTTAGAGGAAAAGGGGGGAAAAAAAAAAGAAAAAGATTCCTCAATAAATCCAACTAGAACCACAGAAGAAAGAGAACAAAGTGGGCAGAGCATAAGTGACCTTTAGCCTTTCCTTTTCCAGCACATTATCAGACACCATTTTCAAAGACCACAGATCAATCTCACCTTGAAATAAAGGGAAGTTGACAGAAGCTGCAAAGACTTATGCAATGAGTAAATATGGTTCCAGCAAGAAAACTCTACTACAGTCTCTGTAGAGATCGACAGCAGGACATTTCATCCACGCAGCCTGCTAGCATTGCCCACATCAAAACATTACGCAATCCTGAAAAGGTCACCCTATGACTTCTTGACCATCCTGAAGCCAAAACAAAGAAAGATGGAGAACTGGCAGCGTGAAGACAGAAGAGATGATAATGAGGAAACGGAAGGGAAAAAAGGAAGGAGAAAGCACTGTCTTGCCGGATTTTAATCTGTGAAACAAAGGAAAGAACCATTTCCTCGTTACCTATGCAAAGCATGCATCAACATTCCCTCCAGGTCTCCGTCACCATCACATCTGCTTCACTGCTACCATGTCACTACCTAAAGATACTCCTAAGTATTAACATCGGCAAAGCCACCTACTTGTAACGACATTTAAAAGGCCAATGTTCCGAAGAATGAGGAGTTCTAAGTGGTCTTTCTTTACTTCTATTCTTTAGCAATTCAAGCCCTACAGTGGGGGGAAAACTCCGAGAACTGTGCAGCACTTCTCTAAGATTGCTGCCAATAAAATAAATGTTAAAACTCCTGTTATATTTAATGGGAACATGCCAATATCACTGGGTTTTTTTAGCTGCGCTGTTCAGAAATATGTGAAGTCTTGGCTTCTGTAACTCACGTTAAATCCCAGCAATGATAATTTAAGATTTTTTAACTTTTGGAGGAATGTGAGAGAACACTCAGAAATCAACTTTACTAGCAATTCAAGCTACTGACTGTGACTAATGATCAGAGCAGACAATAATTCTGCAGATGTTCTTACATCATATTAATTTGTATTCTGCTTTACTAAAATATAGTGCAAAGTCCATAACTGCCATGGAACTTACTCAATTGCTGGAATTATTTATTAGCTTTACAGTTGCAGTTTCATGTTAATATTGCTGAATATACTTTTAAATCTTCTTAGTGACTGTCTGCCAAATAGGAAAGCAGTCGCTTGCAAGCACAAGGTTAAAATTTTGCGTTAAAACCTTCTGTAATGATCACTTTGCCCCCAAATGGTAGAAATCCTTGTAACTGCTACAATTATCACAACCCAAAAGGCCCCACAAAATATGCTCATTCTTCAGCCCTTGCTCTGTCTCGCCTGACAAAAGGGTTTGTTTGGTGTCATGTCACCCCAAACTGGCAGTTTTCCAAGCTGTCTTTGGACTTCTGATCTTATTCCACATCCAAGTCGTTCCAGTCCCACCTTTCCACATGGATGGAGGGGAAGTCTCAGTCCTCTCTAGCCATGGATTTCCCACTGCTTGCACACCCTATTGCTTCCAAAACCTCTCTTACCATGAACTTTAGACGTCTTTCTCCTACAGCCTAATAACTGGGGTGAGGGAAAGGAGATTAAGACAGTACCAGGAAAAGCAGAACACAATTCGACCAGCCAATTCCAAGCAGAAAAGTCTCGCCTCTAACTTTTTACAAATTATATTCACAGCCTTCCCTCAAAGCCCCCCAAAAAGTTTGTTTAAATGGAAGTGTAGTTAGGAAGAGGAAACTAAAACACTTAGATGCCAAGTCCTACAATTCCAGCCTAAATCAAATCCTCATTTCTGCAGTATTTAAAGAATTCTGGTTGGGGAGAGCAGAGATTTAGTTTTGATGGCTGAGGAAAGAGAAACCAGGCTTGCAGAGGAATAATAAATTAGTGCAAGTAAAATAAAAGTAAAGGATATTGTTAAATGTTATTTATTCTTGGTTTTCCCTTGGAACACAGGCCCCAGTTGAGGAAAGAATTTAAGCACATGCCTGCATGAAATCCAGTGAACCCAGTGAACCCAGCAAGACCAGTGGTTTACTCATGACCATGAAGCTTTGCATAGCGTCAATGGAACTACCTGAGCCGGAATAATGATATGTGATGCCTAAAAACCAGCACAGAAGGGACATGTAGGAGTTGTTTTTGCCCTGCTTGGACATTTCTCAAAGTCCAGATTTGAACGGATGCCTATGAACCGGAGCCTGTAACTGGCAACTCTGGTCTAACAAATACCTTCTAGAGTTCAGTAGAGTTACTTTCATTACGTGGAACTTCGCATCAGTAGGGCAAGATTCTGATCAGTGGAGAGACCAAATCCTGACCCACGCATATGGTAAGTCAGTGCTAAGTGAACTGCATGCTCTGCTACACATTCTTCATGCCCTGAGCAATTTTTTTTTCATGTCTGAAGCGAGACTTCAAAACCTATACGCTGAGCAAAGCAGGCAAAAAAGAAAACAAACCCCACAACAGGTCAGTGAGCAACATACGGCCTCCAGCTAGTCCATTTGCCGCTGCTAGCCCATCCCCATCTCCGACACGTGCAGCTTGCTGCTGCTGCCAAAGGGGCAGCTGGAGTATGTGGGGCTGCAGCAACTATTCAGTGCTCTCCTCTGGGTTTCTCTCCATGCCTCATCTCTTCCTTTCCTCACTCTGCCCTTTCTCTCTCCCTACAGAATCCACCGCAGAGGCAGCTCTTTCCCCCTCGATTGCTTCTCAGCAGGCTGGTAAGCACTGCCGGTAAGCAGGAGCTGTTCGGAGAGAACATTTCTAGCAGGGAGTAGGAGTAGATTTATGCAGCTGTAGAAAGGGATTGATACGAGATAGTGGGGGAGCTGCGTGGTGACTGCACCACATTCCCAGAAGAGAGAGGAAGAAGAGGGAAACAGGTTGGGGGAAGACCCCTCTACAAAGTGCTCTCCCAAATCTCCCATCTCCTCATGACAACCACCCGCCCTCACGATCGCGCTGAGTCCCTGCGAAACCATGCTGATCCCCTGTAGCTCCATTACCCTCACCCCTCCAAACCTGACGGACCTTGCTCAGGGGCAGCCTCATACCTATCCAACAGGACAGCAATCTCCCTTTCAGGTCAACAAATACTCTTCTGATAACAGTGCTCTTCAGCAGCCTGTGAACCGCGGTTTAGCTGAGATGTAAAGCTTTCACAAGCAAAATCCTTGGCCTTTCAACACCATCAGGACATATAAGTCCAGCCAGTAGATGAAAATAAAAATGAAAATATGCTCCAATCACACTCTGCTAGCCCAGCTTCAGCAGCATATGGCGCAAGCGGAGGTTAACGCGCAGGGTGACCTGCACTAAAATGCCAATTCCACCCTCTGTCTGCCAGCTACCACAGATCACTGCTGATTGAAAGGAGTTCCCCTTTCAGCAATAGAAATGCCTTTTTTAAACAAACAAACAAACACACACAAAAAAGCACAAACAAACAGAAAAATTGACAAGCACCTAAGCAGTGTTTCAGGTTAGAGGCGCTGGAAGAAGGCAAGTTCTAAGCCTCACATCCGTGGACAGCTCAAGGGACCGAGGACTCCGCAGAGTTTCAGTCCCTCCCCTGCTGTTGCCTTTCAGATGCCGTTCCAAGCTCCGCTCACTACGCGTCCGGCTATATGGACTGCAACTTACAGACCTCGTCTTCCCATGGGAACATTTTTTCAATAGTACACCGTAAGTATGACATAAAAATATGTAACTCAGCAGTTCAACAAGGATTTTCTCAAACCAACTGAAAAGGCTGCACTTCTTCCTCATGCCATTTCCCATAACTCATCATCAACCACTTATTGGGGTATTACATTAATTCATAATAAACTTGCTTTATGCAGTGGTGGCCCAGTTGCATGACCAACTTGATGTTGATAAACTGGAAATATGAAAGGATGCTTTTTAAAATTACCATGTTTTAAATGTGGATCTTAAGCAGCACTGAAGAGAGAAAGAAAGAAAAACCACCATACTATGGAAGATATTTAGGGCTAGCAAAGAAGAGCTCATGGAAATTTGTGGGTTTTTTTTTTTCCTGACAATGTTAGGGATTTTTTTAAGACAGCAAAAAATCAAACTTGTTTCATTAACCTCAACACAGCAGTAAAACACTTTCAGTGGAAATAGAGGCTTCTCTTGCTGAACGTTGTGATGTCCTGACTGATTCAGAGAGTCCTGCTACTCAGCCCACAAAAGGATTTCTTAGCACAGCTCCATAGGTCTTCTTGCATAGGGCCGGGCTAATGGCTAAGACCCTGAGATGGAGTCGTTGGCACAGCTCCAATCCCACTGATCTCATCTATCGGCAAGTCTGGAAAGCAGCTCGGACTCAGAGCCCCCACCACCCATCAACCAAACTCATCAGCACCCACGGTGCTAACACAGGAGCGTAACCAGGAGGCTAAATACCAACGGAATTTTCCTTCCTGATCTCAGTCCCGCTGATGGAAGTGTGGCTGCATCACCAGCTGAAGGGCATCGGTTACACAGGCCACATGTAAGCAAGCTACACAAAGACATACTTAATTATTACCTGAATAACCTAACTCAAAAGAAACCCCCAAAAAACCAACAGTCACAGCTCTCATGTGATTGCTTTGATCTTCCATCAGAACTTGCAGGTTGTTTATTGTTCTGCATCTCATATTTTTCAAAGCGTAAGTTCACCACCATCCTCCCGAACGCTCTGCACCATTCCGTGTAACATTTTGTGTGCTTACAGAGAAGCCCGGCATGTCATAAATCCAAAGCTCTCTTTAAAGCTGCAGTGGAGCCATGACTAAAAAAAATCTGCAAAACTGGCACTTTTGCTGTGCTACGTCTGTACTGATGCACCACTGGAAAAGCAGCCATCTTCCACTTGTCACTATACCTTTTTTAGAAACTCAGACCAATATTTTGTATTGATCTTTAAAATACAGAGAGATAAGACAGATATTCTGCTTAAAAGCTTCCATCTAGTAAAATCTGAACCACTGTTCTAGGCCACAAGTTTGATTTTTTTTATACATATATATATACATTCAGGGATTATACATATCGTGAAGCTAAAAATCCTTTTTGCAACTGCTGAATACTCTGTAGATAAAAGGAACCAGGATTTTGCGTATGTATCTGACTTGTCCCAATACAATAGACGCTATCATGATTTCAAGCTTTGCACTTGTTTATCATCAGTGTTTCCACTGTAACCATGGCATCAGCATATAGCACAAGCTTAACAGTGAGAAAAAAAGCCACTATCTTCCTACAAAACTCATCTCTTAAGAAAAAATACAAGGATTTGCACAACGGCAAAACCCAATCAAAGCAGGCGAGCTGGCTAAAGAGAGAAACAGTTTCTTTTTAGGGGAAAAAAACCCCCAAACATTACTTCTTTGCAAGTCTTTTTTGTATTTTGGACTTCTGACAAGAACCTAGAAACACATTACAGGGTAAGTAACGCAACCTTGACCCAGTGCAGTTATTATAAAACAAATACTGAGGTTTCCTTACAAAAATACGTGCAGTATCACATGAGATTGAAAGCATTAAAGCTGTTAATGCATTGACAAGAGCTGCTCTCAGCACAGAGGCATTTTCTCAAACCTCTTTAAACAGTGACAGTCCGGTCCTGCAAGAACTGTTGCATCATTCTGGAGGTAAAGAGGGGTAGCGGTGCAATTACATCAAAAACACCTAACAAGCGTGTGGTACGTAGTTCGAATTTTTAGGATTGCTTAGAGGAAAACCCTCTGAACAGCAGGAAAAGGCTTTATGGTCTCCACAGCGCTTCCTCGGTTGCATTTATCTGATGTTTCAGGCAGTAAGGAGGAACGGGTTCCTGGGATTGCTGCTTTTAATTTGCGTGTTATAAAGCTAGGAAAGAGTACTACAAAAAATATCTGCCTTCAATGCCAAGAGTGAAATGAAGGAATTAGTCCTCTTAGTCAGCAGAACAAACTGCCTCTATCGTACCAGCACATCTGAGCCTAACGTCGGGTTAGGCCACGTGCATCTGCCTTGTATCGTGAAACCCATTCAGTTCAGAGACCACTCCTCTTTTTCGGGTGTTAATATCGACTCCAGCCACTGATGAAGACACCAATAGATCTGCTTACTTCCCTATGGACTCGGTAAGATGTCATGGCCACAGGCCTTATTTTAACTCAGTGACACCAGACAAACACCAGGGTGATTTTGGAGGAGCCGGCTCTCCGAAGGTCCCTATCTATTAACAATAAGCACGTTTGGTATGACAATTCCAGTGACACATTTGGTAAACAGGAGGAACCTGGAAAGGGTAAAGCCCAATCCTATAAACACTTGCCTCCCCACCAATTCTGACTGTGCTGCAGGGAGGCTGGTGTACGGCGTGTATGTACCGCACAAACACAACCCACACTACGAGGATTCACAGCACAAAAGAAGGTGAGCGCTGCTTCAGGAGCTGCAACATACTGAGCTGACCAGTTACGACCCACTGCCATGTCCTCCGTTCTGTCACATTAACAGACAAGCGCGGTCACTCCCTCGTCTCCTCCCACCCCGTGAATGCTGGACAGCAATGAACCCTGGTGCAATAAAACACAGCGTCTAGCCGATTCCGCTGTGTGGCTCCTTCCAGATCGTGTTTACAATGGGCCTCAATCTGTTAAATTCCACTATTTCCCTAGGAAATGGGTTCAGATGTTTGAGTTCACCTTAAAAAACAGAGCCAGGACATACCCCAGCACACTAGCCCCACCAAAATTCAAACTTGGCATCTGCAATCTGCAAGGTCCCTCCAGATTTGGCGACAAACTCACAACACGTCCCATATATAAGAAGAACATAAATATTATTCCTCTTTCACTAAGAATCTGTGATGACGTCCTCGACCCATTGCTCTCAAAGATGAAACCACCCCTTGATTTCAGGAGGGCCGCTGCTCCATTATCATTCAGTCCAGGTAAAAGACATCTGCAATACTGCTGCATTTGTCTTTTCCTGATTTGGCTATTTTTCCTCCGCCTGTGACCCAGCTTTACCATCGGAGCTCACTAATGTGCAGCTTTTATAGAGCATCAGAACAATCTAGACCCAAATTATCACAATGTAACACATGTAGGAGAAGTGAAAAATATTTTAAAGTTGTAAAGAGAAGTTTTAACAGTAAAGTTACTCAGCTTCTAATTAGCATAAACAGAGCCTAATTCTTTCATGCTTTTCCATCATTCTGACACCTCTTTATACCACTGCATTAAATAAAGAAGCCCTCAAGAATACATGAAACTCAGAGCTATTAACTCTCGCTGTTTGCAGTTTGGTCCTGGATTCTTTGTCTGTTTGCCAAAGAAATATTGCCCTGACTAGTATCCTTGGCCATAACACACACACAAAAATATGAGCATACACATTTCAGACGACTGGTCAAGCAGGGCACATTTAAAATGAGAAGATAGCTACTATTGTTTAAATCTCTATCTTCTTTAAAGGATACAGCGTTTAACTGTTTAACTGCAGAAATGTGAAACGTGCATGGTGACGTCTCCCGTGTTTGTTTCTTTGTTTGTTTGAATTTTCTGTGTTAAATCACAGTACCCGAGGATGTCTGACCAAGAATTTTCCTGCTTTTTTGTACTCCCACTGAGGCGTGTTAGCCTCTGGGTCTTCAAGATGCTGCAGAAGCTCTTAGACATGCTGTGTATACAGGCAACAGAATTTGGGGCCAAAAATCCCCCAGGACCCTTTTATCAGTTTCAGGCATTTTTAGAAGCGTTGCAACAGCTCTACGCATAAAGGTGTAGGATTGTCTGGGGAGAGGAAGGAAGGAGGAGCATCAGCGTTGATGCAGTGAGCTCGCAAGTGACACGAAGACCCTGAAGTGTCTCGTATCAGAGGTCAGGTCTGGATTTTTAAGGCTCATCATTGCTAGGCTGACCAAGAGCATTCACACTGAAACGCTGAACTTGGTCTAAGTGCCGGAGCTGGGTTTTGCAGTAATGTTCCGTATGGATGCATTTGGCTGGGGTTTTTCAAATACAGTAAGATAACGAGACTTGTATTTATGTAACCTAATTTCAGAAACTGAAGTGGTAATTATACATGTGTTCGTTCGATTCAGCACATTTTTCTTTCCTCCCCTCCCTGCAAACCAGATGAATTGGAGATAGAGCAACCATGACTATCTCAGTATAACAAAGCATGGAAATAATGAAAAGCCTTCAGAGCTATTACATGGCCCTGGCAACCTCACTCTGCAAGACAGATGTTGCATCCAGAGCCACACCACTGACAATCGTATGTACATGTATGTATCCACAGCGCGAACACTCACCCAGTCCTCGAAGTGGCGGCTCCCGTTCTGCAGCAAGTCCTCAAACTGTATAGTGCAGTTAGCTACAAAATCGTCGTACCCGATGGGGGCATCATGGAAAACAGCCATCTCTATCTTCCTGCCGTTGCAAACGTCGGTGACAAATTCATCGTTCCAAGCAGGGCTGTTGGTCTTTTGCTTGGTTGAGGTCTGCCCGATCCTGGAGTCGTCCACATTCAGGGCGATGTAAGGGTCCAGCAAAAAGGTCTGTGGCCTGGGACCCACCGCATGTCTCAGAGACCACGCCGTGGGTTTCAGATTCACTGCCTCGCAGATCTTGATTTTCAGCAAGCCATTGAATACCACCATGGCTGGATGGCTGCACTTTTCCCGGGATGGAACACCCGCACCGCGCACTCGCACGGAGAGGGAGGGAGGGAGGGAAGGAGGGAGGTCGGTCTCGCCAATAAATAGGAGGGCAGGTCTGGGAGTGGGGGAGCAGGACACAGTGCGGGTCCCTTCGCCTTGCTGCTGCTGTTACCTTTGATTATTTAGCCTTTGCTCTTGCGACACCCAGTGAATACATTTATTTTCTTGCCCGTGTTTCTAACGGAAAACAAGAAGGGGGGCCGCCGGGGCAGGGGAGGCGTCCGCGGCTGCAGAAACCCCCGAATGCAATCAAACCCCGAGCATACTCAATCCTTGGGTTGAGCAAGAGCCTTCTCCCTTCACCTAGACCATAATCCTGGATCAGTCTCTGCAGCGGAGGCAGAGCCGCGATCCCAGGCTCCCGCACACGCCAGTCCTGCCCGAGAGCCGCACAACAATACACACACCCG
>NW_010418313.1:0-12525 GCF_000710305.1 Buceros rhinoceros silvestris | reverse complement strand
GTCCAGGCCGGGGCTGTGCGGGGCGGCCGCGCCGGGGTGGGGGCGGGAACCGGTGTGGGCCCGGGAGGCGTGGAACTGGCTCTCTTCGGAAGCGTTCAGCGCGGCTCTGAGCTCCCCTGGCCTCGGTCAGCGCTGTGCCGTGGGCACTGCCTACCTTCGTGTTACCTGACCTGGCACAGATGCGTATGTCGATTGAGGAAAGTGTCCTCGGCTGGCGCTCAGCTCTTTGAGTTTCTTCCCGGCCTGAAGAAGGGCTTGTGTACTTCAGCACTGGTAAGACTGTCATTAGTCAGAGAAACTTGGTGCGGTAAGAATCTAACAGTCTCGGTAGCATCAGCGAATGCACGCGTTGAAAATGGAAGACGGTGGTGAAACAAAGACAAACCCTTGTGGTTTTTTACCATACAGTTTGCTCTTGGCATGCTGTAGCAGCTAACTGTAGTAGACTTAGAGCACTTCATGCTGTATTGCATATTAGAGTGCTTAGGTGGATTAATCGCCCCTAGAGGTTTAGAGATATTAGTGATATTTTTGCTTAATTTTGTTCCATTTACTTTGGTATATGGTGCAGAGTATAATGGACATGCTTACACCATACACTTACAGGCATTAAATGTTTTAATATGTGCTTTTGGATAAACCAGGAAACATTTTCAGTTTGTATTTAAATACCAATTCTAATTGCAGAGAGCAGGTTGCTAGTACATTCTGAAGAAATGAGGAGAGTGTGGGAAAGGATCCAGTTGACTGCCAGTCCTTGATACTATTGGTGTCTGTACTGAGGGAACACTGTTTTCCGCTGAGGAGTGATCTTTCAGACCTTTTTGTAATAATCATATTCTCATGACTCATTTTCTAATGTTGAGTAATAAATGCTGATACAACTAATGGTGATGGCAATGTGGGCAGTATATGAGAGATACATTTGTTCAGTTGAGCAAGTGGATTCTTCAGCTGGCCTGGCTGCTGATGGTACCACCGGTGGGTTGGAGCACTGCTGAAAATTAGTAATTGTGTTGACAGACAATTCTTTCTGTGTGGTGTGAAAGATACTATTTTGTGTTTGGAAGAGCAATAACAAGTTACTGTGGTTAAACGGAAGAAAATCGTCAGGAGATGAAGATATCAGGATAGAGTTGTCCAGTGGGAGTTGACAGTGATACCATAATGCTGTTGATGGGAGTTTTGTTCTTTTGAAGAAATTGTGTTGGACTAACAGAATGTTGCTCTTTAAACAAGGCAGTTTAATTTTTTGCAGTGTGCCTTGTAAACTTTTCCTTACGTGTCTGAAAACTTCTGTAACTTTTATCTTCAACCCCTGATTCAGGCTACAGATTCGCAGTGGCAGCAGCTACTGTGCTTTCTAGGTTGGATAGTGTGCTGTCTTGCTCAGCAAGAATCGTTTTAGTTTTTATGTGACAGCATTTTAAGTTTTTCACAAAGCATTTGCTCTGTTGTAATGAACTTCCCTGATAAGTTGATTGCTGGTGAGCTCCATGTGCAGTTGTACTCATAAAGTGTTTTTCTCTTGTAGAGCCTCAAGCCTAAGGGTAGGTGCATGGTGTAGGAGTATTAGAGAGGGGTGTGAAGTAGGAAGCTGGTAATTAAATAATAAAATACCCTTAAGGTGGGAGAAGAGGCATGCTTTGCTTGATGCAGCCCTTCTATAGCCCTGTGAACTGAGATAGTTCTTAATGGTTGTGTTTCTATTAGAGGCTTTGTTCTAGTTATGGTAGCTGCTGGGTGGTAAGGTGAAAAAAAACAACTTAAATCCCATTGTAAGGATAAAAGCTTCAATACAGCTTTCTGCTCAGATTAAATATAATGATTACAAACAATGATGGAGCTGAAATAATGTACATTTGCAGTGAGCAGAAATATTTTCCTGGTAACCTGAAATTAAGATGGCTAACGCAGACAGCTTTCTGGAGTGAAGTGCATGTGTGTGTGATCTTGTATTGTGTTAGCATGCTCCATATAAAAGCCTGAATTCTGCAGTGATAATTCACTGACTAGCTGGAGATCTGGTAATGCCTATATATATTAACACTACAGAGAGTGTTTTTCAGGGATTCTGAAACATCAAAAAGCAGCTTGTCATCAGACTTTAAACTGATTAGCTGGTAATAATTAACTTGCCGATTTTACTTTACAAGTTACTACCACTGAAAACTCTTAACTGCCTCCATTTAGAGACTCTGTTTGAAAAAAAACCAAACATGACAGTTCATCCTGTAACTTGGCCATTCTCTGTCCTAGCAGTTTGTGTTTATCATCTTCTTTAAATAAGAGTGTGTTGAGAAGTCCTTAGTGGAATGTTGGTTTTGAACTCTGAAATGTGTTCCTAGTAGATTACAAGAGATTTATAAAAGGTTTAAAAGAAGTGGCCTATAAGGTGTTCCCAAATGCACTGGCACACTTGCTCTGCTTGCACAGTTACACATATGGTAGTATTTGCTTCTTTTAGGAAAGGGTTTTTACACAGTAGGGTTATTGACTCTGTTTCTTAGGATACTGACTTTATGCAATTTAAAGTGCAGTATTAGGAGTTAGCCAGGGACCAAGCTTCACCTGAATGAGCAAATAACGTAAGCAAACCTTTACTCTTCCTTCAATTTTTCTTTCTTTCCATTTAAGTTTGCCTCTTGGAGGTCTCAGAAGGTAAGGAAGGGCGTTTGACCAGATGTTAATGTGACCTAAATATTAACGGTTCGGAATCCTTCCCGAGATTGCCACAAAACAGCTCACTTCAGCACTGTTCATGTCAGCTGTTCTAGGTACTGGCTTCCTGGGATCACCATGGTGACTGCTGCCTGGCATAGCAATTGAGTAAATAAGCTTGTGTGAGGTAATAACAAATTCTGGTCTCGAAATCAGGGCCCAAGTAAAAGCTATGGAAGATAAGAGACTCTAGGTGGGCTTGTTTTGAAACATACCAAATGCTTACCTAGAGAAGCAGCAAGTACTCACTATGTGCTTTTTCGTAATACATCAACAAAAAGTAGTATTCTGTCCTGAAGCTGGAAAATACTCCACAAAATAAAGAGTTGACTGTTAACTGGAAAAAGTTTTTGATCTTTGCCAACCCATGTACTTGGAAGCCCTTGAGATGTGTGTGTTCTGCTCTTCATGTGAAACCAGCTGCCACTTAAGGAGATGAGATGTACATAAGGACAAAGGGTGTGATGAGAATTGATGACCTGTGGCAGTGTAATGTCTTCAGAATATGATCTATGTCAGTGCATTAATATGTCATCTTTGGTGTATTTCTGGATGAAGAATTAGTAAGCGAGCACCTCAGCACTTGTCTCGATGTTAGGCTTTGTAGTTTACTTGTACAGCAGGCAGTCAGATGTCTTAAGGAAAGAACAGACCTAATTAGCTCAATTCAGCACAGTAGTCTGTGAAAGTAAAGCTCTAAAGCTATAAACTACATTTAACTGTAACTGCATTCCCCTATATAAATGTGACTTTCTGAGGTAAAGCTTTTTTGGATCTTGCTCTTTAAACTGAGCTTTATAATACCAGATGCTAGCTGTTACTACGGTACTGTAGTCATTTTATACTCTATTATTTTCCCTTTTTGAGAAGGACAGGTATTTTTATCTTCAAGTCTTTTTGCATGTCAATATTTAACTTACCTTAATCTGAAAGCATACAGTCTTTGACAGACAGTGATTTAAAACTTAAAGCTTTCAACTTTGAAAACATTTATAAAATGGAGGTCGTAAGAGCCTCAAGCTGCACTTCAGAATGGAGGTAAATGGTAAGAGCCTCAAGTCTCACTTCACTGTTAAGTACTTAATTCCTCATATACAGTAATGAACATTGTGTTTTAATACTTAATTTTAAAATAAAACGATCTGTAAAACAGATTAAATAATATTTATTTAGAGAAAAAATTAATCTGTGAATCAACATGGCGAGAGTCTAGTGAGTTCACTGCTAGTGCTAGCACATTCAGTGCTCCAGAAAAGATATTTAGAGGACAGTGCTTAATGCTGTTTAGTCAACAGAAGGTCCATGCTTTTAAATGTGTAAGAGATGACAGCAGCAAGGAGGTCCTGAAGGTGTCTGGTAGACATAAAGATTCAAATTCCCTGTGTTTCTGTTAGTGATTCCTTCTAGCTCATGCATTGTCCTTCTCAGGCTCTGGTGTGCTTTTTTATGGGTCTATGTGAGGAGCTCCTCTGGATGAAAAATAACTAAAGAAAAGCTCTTATTACACCTAGGTCTGTGCGCAGTGTCCCTGAACAGATATTAAACTGTCATCATGTGAGGAACAGCAAAGGGACAAGCTGTTACAGAACAGTTCCTCTAACACCTTAATATGTTCAGAACAAATGCTGTTTGCTAAAACAAATGGTTCCTACAGGCTTCTTCTGCTCATGAGAACGAACAGCCATTTAGCAAAAATGTGTAAGAGTTTTTTCATAGCTTCTAATCTAGTTGTTTAATATAAATTTTGGGATTTAATTGGGATCATCTGAAGAAAAATCTAGGGAACAAAAAATAAACTTGGTCTTGTGGCTGAAAGATGACTTGAAACTTACAAAACCAGAAGGCTTTTACAATTCTTTGGTGATACAGATACCTGAATTCAGGACAGAGAGCTGTGAGAGACATAAGATAACAAGTTACTGTTTGTCTACCCTGTTTTGGGGGTTTTGATTTTGTTATGTCTCTTAATGAATCACCAAAAGCTATTAACCTTGTAAGGGTCCGTTTCAAGTTGTAATTTTCCAGTTGCTGGGACGTGAGATGAGTTGATCATTACAGTCGAGAACTGCAGTCAAATGAGTGTAAGAGAAATGGCATTAAGCATGTGCTCATTTCTCTTGGATGCTCATTAGAGCTGTGTGAGACTTTACTTGGGGTGCAGCATGCTGAAGACCATTGGAGTAACTAATTCATGGCCAAGGATGTCAGTACAGTGCCATATTTAGGTTTTTGCTTGTGAACTGCATGGTATAAAATGTATAGGGAGTCAAACTAGAAGATCCTAGTATAACCTTTGGTTTTAAACTTCCTGACGTTACAATGCATAGCATGTGCTTTCAGATGCATTTGATTGTAATAACTTAGCCTCAGATTCCTGGTTTAAGGTGAATTTTTGAGCATGTTGTGTGTAGCGTACTGAGTATGCTGCAGAGTGTAGTCAGAGTACATAGAGCTCGGGAGTCTGCAGCCCTGTTTGTACTTGCCTTTTGTTTAAATGGAGAGAGAAGAAAGAGTCCTTAAAAATAAAAAAATAATTCATAGAAGTTGTCTTCCAATAATAACACTTTGACTCTGTAAACAGCAAAATGTTGTGAATGATACACTGTATTTTTCTTTTTAGGTTTAAGAAGGCTAAAGCTTCACTAGAACTCTAGAATGGACAGTTACTTTAAAGCTGCGGTCTGTGACTTGGACAAACTACTTGATGAATTTGAACAGAGTACAGGTTAGTTCCTACTCAGCCTTGTTCTCCAGCGTAACAGTATTGGTCAAATGACTGTTACCATGGAATTTAAAAGCAACATATTCTAAATAAAAGCTTGTATTAATGAAGAGATGGATTTAGAGGGAGTGTACTGTGACAAGAGAGGAATTTTATAAACTTTGCTTTTCATTTCTTTGCTGAAAATAGATGAATACGACTGCTACAGAACAACTAAAAATCCGTGTGACTCAAAACACCATTCACTTTCTTCAGTTCTGGATTGCTTACAGCACATATACCCAACAGTAGAACTGCAAGAGGATGCTAACAATAGTACTTCATCAGGAGAAATCTCTTCAGCTAACCGCGTGGGAACAAGTGTAGCGCTTCTGAGTTATTCGCCACAGAATGAGAAGAGCATTGCTGGACCTGATCTTTTGTCCACTGTAGACAGTGGTTCCTTAAATGATATTCAGTCTTTAAACCTGGGAAGGTGTAGCATACCTGTGTGTGATCTTGTTAATGACACAGGTAACTTAATCCATTCAGCTGCTGCTCATGAAGATACTCAGAAGTTGCAGCCAGATGAAGGTTTGGCTGGCTTTGGCGTATCTTGCATACCTCTTTCTGCTTGCATGCCATCAGATGGTTGCAGTGGTGTTTCAAATACACAGCAGAGTGAGGGGGACTCAGGGCTGCAAAATTCAGCACATCTTAAAGCAGAGAAGATTAATCATTTAGCTCTAAAATCAGACAGTTATGCTACAGCGAAGATCTCAGATCCATGTGATGATCCACACAGGACAGAATCTGAAAAGTGCAGTGAAGTAGTTGATCAGCTTGAGCAAACTCCTCACCTTAATGCTGCATGTGTCCCTGTAACACCACAGAATTCGAATGCAAACAGTCCCAAAGATGAGAAAGCATGTGAAAAATCACCTTGTGAAACACAAGATGAAAGTGCATGCTCTGCAGCAAGCAAAGAAATGTGTGGAAGAAATGCCTCAGAAAAGATGGACTCAAAAGATGAGAGTAGTGTTGAATCCACGCCCTCAGATCTGCTGAAGAGGCATCAGTTGCACAAAAGCCATGCAACATTGCCTGGAAATTGTGTTTTGCCAGGCTCCATATGTCAAACAGGAGCTAAAGTAGAATCAGAAAGGAAAATCACAGAAGATAATATAGGTAGTGAAGAACTTAATAGCAGTGAAATACTAAGCACTGTTTCAACTCTGTGTATTTCAGTTGAGGATGTCCAGTCATCTCTGTCATGTCTTCCACTTCCTGTATCAGAAGAAAAACTTAATCCTCTACCTCAGAATGAAATGGCAGCAGCTATTAGTGATACTTTAATGGAAGGTCACACTGGAAAGTCTAACACTGATCTCTCCAGTAGGGAATCCTGTGAAAACACTGACTTGTGTGAACAGGAAGAATATGTAGCTAAAATCGGTGGAAGCACTGTGGAAAGAAGTACAGTTGGAGAGAATTATGATACTGAGAATGTAACTGACGACAGTGATTCTCAGCAAATTGAAGCTTTTGCTTCTGCATTTCTAGAATATGAAGCTGAGCCATATGGTGTTGATATAGGCTCTTACTACAATGAGAATATGAGCCCAGTTATGGCTGACTTCACTGAGGAGAATGTTATTAAAAGTGATACTCTAATAAGCGATGCTGAGCTTGATGATTTCTTGTATGGCCAGAGCCTTCAGTCCAGTGTGTTGATGTCTTCAGACAATGATAGTAACTTAATGGCAGCTGATGCAGATGTGAACAACCTGAATTTCGCAGAGGTCACTGAAGAACATGTGGAAGCAAAACAGGAGGAGATAACAAGCATTGATGGTAATCTTAAACTATCTCTTACTGCCAGTGAATCGAAATCTGCCACAGAAGAGACTAGGTCTCCTATGCAGGACATGACTGAGAGTGGTAGTAAAGTTTCTAATGTTCCTAGTGAAGGTGCAAGACCAAAGCAGTTGCTTGGCCTTTCTCAAGGAGCTGTTGGTCAGAGACAGCTGAATAGAATAGCTGTACTTGAGGGAGAAAACCAGGAAGCCACTTCTGTTACTCCAGAAGCGACCCTCTCAGGCACTAGTATAAATATTGGTGAAAATTCTGACCCTGCGTGCTCTGGGGAAAACAGCTCTGAAGCTGGAGGAGATCAAATATCTGAAAATGTAGAATCACTTAAAATACCTGCAACTCTTTCATGGAAACAACCATTGTGGGTTCCTGATTCAGAAGCACCCAACTGCATGAACTGCCAAGTCAAGTTTACATTTACAAAAAGGCGACACCACTGCCGTGCGTGTGGAAAGGTAAGTTATTTGAGAGGGGTCCTGTGTCTCTGAAAGTGAATGAGTTCTGATGTAGGGGTAACCAAAACATGGAAGGAAAAGAATATTGACAGAATTTTTCTAGGCTTAAAGTGTTTTATTTAAATAAAAAGAAGTCCTTCTTAGAAACTAAGACTGTTGGAAAAGACTGATCTTAATTAAGAAGTGTATGACCTTTTTTTGTGAAAATAACTAAAGGGAAGTACAGAGAGCATTCTTATTTTATCTTCCGTTACTGACTGATGTGTTTTGCACAGAACAAGGAAGATGAGACAGTAAACTGCTTCGTAATAGTCATAGTGAATCAGCTTTTTAGTCAGCTTTTAAGCTTAAGTATTTATGCTTAAAAAAAGAGATGATGCTGGTGAGTGAAATTCAGGAAAGTGCTTAAACTGGCTGTAAAACACTGTCCATGAATCTGAAAGGATTGCATTCTTTTAGGAGCTGTACCAGTGCACAGGATATATAGCCTCTGTCCTCCTGTGTATTCAGATGTGTAATTTTCCAGTGGAGTCAGCTCAGGAGAAAATTATTTTGGGGGTGAATGGTACTCACCAACCGAGCAAGTAAACTGTAGAATTTTTTTCAGCCTGTGGTCTTCTGCAGAGAGGAGATAGTCTCGAAGTTTATTCTTAATCCAGAATTCCCTTGAGCTGCTGTGGCTTACGCCTGTGCTAGTGCGTAAATACTGACAGTACTAATGAACTTGTTTTTCAGTGTTCCCCTGTAAGCTTTATGGATGAGGAAATACAGGAGGGAGTAATGTCAGTACTTACTAACTTGAGAGGTGTCTGCAGGCATGTGAAGAGGCCTGGTAATTTTTCCCAGGATATCTCTTGTAGGATGGTGTAAAGCATAGTACCTGTTTACTTAACTGCAGTGTGAACTAACATGTAGGTCTGAATTGGGGTGCCAAGAAAATTAACAACTCATTGTGCCAACCTAAAAGTCATTGAACTTAGTCAACAGGCAGAATATCTTGTTTTGTGACAGTTGAAAACATAGTTCTCCAGAGTGGGTTTCACTTCAGTCATAAGACTGAGTTCCTGTTTACATTCGTTGTGAAATTTTTTGCACCTTGTCTAGAGATGGAGATAAAAGCACCCTTCACTACACAGTCCTATTTACAACCACCAGCTGCTAGTGTTGCTAATCTTGTGTGTTAACAATAGGGGTTTTAGTGTAATTAGAGGGAACATCACAATGCCCGTTCATTGGGAGAATGAGTGAAGGCAGTATAGATTAGCTAAACTTTATGGGTACTGGAGTGCTTTGCAGTTGTGACTCATAGGTTTTCTCAATGAGCAACAGCTTAATTTTCTGCCTCGTGACAGTATTTTTTTAATAGTAACTTTCTGTGTTTAAAAAAAAACCCCAACAAATAAAACATTTCCTGTGGACATGTTGTGGATAGTTGTGTTTCCAGCCACTTGGACATAAGGAGGAACTGGTAGGAATTCACAGTTTTTCTCTGTGGACTATTCTGGAAGGCAGTTGTATGTTTTTCATGTGGTTCTACAGCTTTTTTTACCAGTGAAAATGGCAACACTTGTGGCTTCTGTGCTGGAGGGAAGTGTGAGGTTAGTGGTTCCTGCTTTCTCACCCATCTTTAGCCCTTGTGAGGCCAAACTTAGAAGCTCCTTGTTTAGGTGTCTCCTGTTGTGGGTACCATTTCTCTTCCTAGCTCCACCAGAATCAACTCCTTTGCTGAGCATCCTCATCTCATCTCCTTTCTCCTGTTACATTACCTGTCCCTTAGTTTGTCTTCACCTCCTGTCTCCTATCCTGTGCATTCGAATTAAGCAGCCTCCTCTGCTGTGGGTCCCAGTGGCACACAGTGTAAGAGGAGAATGCCAGTTGCAAAGCATTGCACTGCTTAGCATGTGAAGCCCTGAGGTGTATTGTAACTGATTAGCATTTAGTCTTCACCAGTTACATTCTTAACATCTTCACTGAGCATGTGCTTTTTCAGTTGAGGTAATTACCTGTGACACTAATACAGAAGCAGTTGGAATGGTTTCTTTTTTGAGCTCATGATGCACCAATCAAGTATTAGCATTTTTAGAGTGGCTTTTCCTTTTTAAAGAAGTCACTTGTAATAACTTAATTTTTTTCTCTGTCACTACTGTTTGATTTCCACCACCACCCCCCTTAATCCACTTTCTTTTCCTGGAGATAATTATGAGTAGCAGAAGACTTCTACTATTCTTTCTGCTTACTTAACTCTGATCAGTAGAAGGCTTCTGTCAGACCGAAGTTTCAAAAGATACCTTTTAAAAAGGCTAATACTTACTCTAGAGTCTGCTTATAGCTGAAAATGGTGGGATTCTAAGAAAACTGGCAAATCACCTGTGAAAGAATGTGAGGGAGAAGGGAGAAAATCACCAGATATTTATGGGAACTCTGTTGCAGGTGAGTGTTTTTGGTCACTTAAAGAATTTTAGAAGTGTGACTTAACAGAGCTTGATGGCCATAGGTTTGCCCTGTTACTTACTACACGTGGGAAAATCGAGTTAGAATTGATTTGGAATGAACCTTTATATCATTTTGCTAGCTCTTCAAAGTTTCAGCATGCTTATTACCTATTCACTTAACCTTCTGCCCAGGCATCTGGTAATAGTTTGCTTTGAAGTTTGAAACCTAGGTTTGCCTAAATAGGCTCTCAGATGTCAGAGTTCTTAAAAAATAAATAATTGAATAGAGTGATACAGCAGCAGGCTCACTTCTGGAAAGGGTTCCCAGGAAAGGAAGGAAGAACCAACTGACCAAAGAAATCCCTGGGCAGTTACACCCTTAGAGACTATTCACCCACCACTCATGACAGTTTAGGCCACTAGAATGTTTGGGTTTGGAGTCTTCTTGTTCCTCATTGGGTCCAGAAAATTATTCTGATCTGACATCTTGTTGAGTCCTTGTTGAATTCCTTCACCATCTGCAGCCAGGCCTTTATCTCATCTAGTGGCAGCTGCTGTTCATGGCTTGAAGCCTCCTTATCTTCTGATTTATGCAGGTTCTGGAGACCCTGTTTTGACTCAGTAGGTACAAGTTTAGTAAATCTAAGTGGGAATTTATAGTTTGTGGCCTAAGTCTTCAGCAAAACTAGCTGCATGTGCTAAGTCAGCCAGGAACCTCATAGTAAATCTAAACACATATCTAAGTGTTTAAAAGTTACTTATTTAAGCTAAACAACTAATCTTTTGACATTGAGAGGCGTCACTGCTCAAGGGTAGAGTTGCCCAGTATGCAGTCCAGTTGCTGTCCAGGGAGAATTCAAACTGGGCTCATTCACCAGTCTGTAATTGGTAAAAGGTCTTGTTGCTGGAGATTGCTACCATGCAGCCACACTGCCTAGCAGGGAAAGCTCAAAGAAGGCTCACTGAGGCTGTCATATTTTATTTATGGGATAAAGTGTTTGCCTCATAATCAAATTGCATACAGTGGGAAAAGTTTGCATGAGGCTTCTTGTATCCACCACTTTCTTTGTGGACTCTGCTCCTTTGTGGGTTTCCCAGAGGAACTCTTGGCCTGGCTACAGCTCAGGCCTTTACCTCCTTTGGAGCCTGCATCAAACTGCTGCTGGTTTGGTTAATGAGGGGATCAAGTGCATCTGTCATACTCTTGCAGAAAACAGCCTTTACTAGAGCCAAAATTCTTAAAATGGGATTTTGCAGGTGTACTCCAGGCTAGAGATATATAATTTTTTCTCCCCATCTCTGCTTAAAAATAGATGGGATATATTTCCTGTTGGAGTAGAAGAGCATATTCTATTCTTTCAAAGCAGTCTTCAGCATGTTTATTCTTTCTGACAGTTGGGGAGCCTACTTGTCCAAGACAGTTCCTGAGCCAGCATTAGTAGACAGCTTGGGAAGCAGTAAGCTCTGGCTCAGATAGTTGTCCATGAGATAGAAGAGGCAGTGTGGAATTCCATGATAAACTGGTGACATGTGTTGTGGAGGGACTTGGTGAAGTGTGCAGTTGTGCAAGATCAGTGGATAAGGAATGGCTCTTCACTGATGTGACACTAGATCATTCTGTTGCCTGAATCCTAAATGGAGATTTCAATAGTTATCTTCTGAGATAATATTGAAGCATAAAGCAGATCTGACTCAATTCTGGGGTTCAATTCTTGTTCTTACCACTGTTCTTTAATGTAAAATAATTATGGGACTAACAGAGGTAGGATTGAATTTGAGAAGTAGGTGGTGCATGTTGTGTTGGAGTTTTTTTCCTCTTCATGGGAGATGAAGATACAGCTTTGACTATTAGGCTGCAGAGGCTTTAAAATCAAACAAGTGCATTTCTCAGAATTTTCTAATTTCTGTGCAGTTGTATATCAGCTGCTTCCAGCTATGAGCTTAAACCATTTTTTTTTTAAATCCAACTTTAATTTTATGGGCACCTAGCTTTATGCGATCAGATCTGCTCACAGCAAGAAATTTCAAGTGCTGCTCTGTTTCATAGCTGAATCAGAGAGTATTGGCTCTTGGCAATACTAAGCTGAGCACTTAGCTGTGTGGTGTGGGTGTTCCTGGCCATGTGTGGAAAGCTGGGTTGTAGACACTTAAGGATTGCTTTGGTCCAGCAGAAACACCTGACAGAAGCTTGTGGTTGTGGTGCAGTTCTGGGGAACAAGGTAGGAGGAACCCCTCATCCAAAGCAGACTTAGCAGGCTTTGTATTTTGGTCCAAATTGTGGAGCTTTTGAGATTCTTAACCATGGCATCATAGAATGGTTTGTGTTGGAAGGGACCGTCAA